>NC_133152.1:43810675-44110675 GCF_048418815.1 Hemitrygon akajei | reverse complement strand
TCATATAAATCTGAAATATAGAATACCCAACAGAGAGCATTTCATTTAGGCTTCTCGAATAAAATGGCAACACTAAATCATAACAGTTTGGTGCCATTGAGGCCGAATGCATTAAAGCACGATGTAAATTGCTCCACGTGATATGATGCATGCGGCTATTTGCCATTCTGCATCACATGATTATATCTGATGCAACAATAAATCAGGATGCATGCTGCTGCTACGATGCAATCAGGATTTTCAAAGAATAATGCTGAAATTCTTGCATCTGCACCACTTCTATTTTGTATGAATTTCATATTTTACGAAGCAAAAATCGAATAACGACTCTCATACCGAGCCCCTACTCCTTCTGGTCCTCATGCTATGTTTGCTGCTGAGTCCATCTTCTTCTTCTTTAACTGGTTTAAACATAAAGGGTGGGGGATCCACTGGCTTCTCAATTGGTGGCAGTTCTGCGTACTTCTTGAAGTGAATCCGACACTCTGTGCACAATAATATGTTGTCCCTTCCTCCGTGATGCCAGTCTTTAGATGCTGTGTTGTTTTTAAAAGAGAAAATAGTGCATGAGTTAAATAAAACTCTATTTAAATACAGAAGTCAAATGTTTGCATCGACACTGGTAAGGAACCTGCAGGGGTAGCACAGTAGCAGTCAGTGCAAGGCTTTATAGTGTTGGCTGTAAGATTGGGGTTCAATTTCCGCTGCTGTCTGTGAGGAGTTTGCACGTTCTCCTCATGACTGCATGGGTATCCTTCTACATTCCAAAGACGTATTGTTAGGGTTAGAGAGTTGTGGGCACGCTATGTTGGTGCCGGAAGCATGGCGACACTTGTGGGCTGCCCCCAGTGCAATCCTCGCCGATTTGACACAGATGTTTCAATGCACACGTGACAAATAAAGCTAATCTAATCAGATAAATGCCAGTTGCAGCAAACTGGAGTGTACTGAAGATGGAAGACTTTGAAAAGATGAGACATACAATTTTGTCACATCCATCTCACCATCCACACATCTCTGAAATTTACTGCTTCTAATTATGCAATTGGGACAGCTGAGAACAGGCAGAGATGAAAGAAAATTAGAGGGAAGATTCCTCCTGTTGTGTGTGCTTCCGAGTGTAATGTCCTGATTAAGAGTTCTACTGCTATGCTGGAAAGTGTGTTTTAGCTTTGGCAAAGATAAGGACCCCTGTTGTCCAACTGGGGAATTTGAGTCAACCAATCTGTATTGTGGGATGTGGGAGAAGGTTCTAGAGAGCTGTGGGGAAGAGTTTTCCGAAGGATAGTAGTCTGGTTCATGGTCTTTTGGAAGGCGATGCGGTAAAGAGAATATCCAGAGAGACACCCACGGGAAGACACAAATGCAAAGAGTGCTTCGCGAGACAAAGGAGTCCAAATTGGGAATTCTACTGGTGATTGGTGATGAGAATTCAGCCCCATGAGTAACGGTTATACCCAGTTTTTGGAACAGACAAGCTCCAACAGTCATGTGCACACTTAAACTGGTTTAACTGGAATGGGCCCTCTTGAATTTTTTTTTCTTTTCTTTCCCATAATAACTGTTTGATAAAGCTGCAATTAGTAAATATACTTTCTTCATAATTTTATGCAATGTACGATCTGTTATTTCTTGCTGACCGATAACTGCATATGTGCAGTACTTAGACAACAGACAATAGGTGCAGAAGTAGACCATTCGGCCCTTTGAGCCTGCACTTGTACAGCATTCACTCAGTTGAGGCTCCATTAATTGGCACATCCCAACTTTCCTGTTTGGTTGAACTCCAAATCATACCAATTCTAGACGTATACTGTTTATGTAAGGTAGCCTTCTCACTGTGGAGTCACGTGCCTGTTAGCAGAGTTAGCTTTCGAGTCGAGTTTGCATATGAGCCCCAGTGAGAGGCTTTCACAAGGTTGAATGGATGGACAGAATCGGGAGGAGGAGATTCAGGACGTGGCACTTGCCAAACCATTCCAGAAGACTGTAGTTGAACAGTTGTCCAAGAGCACATTCAGGTTTAGATTAATTTATATACCAAGAGTGTATCAATACACACAGAGTGAAATGCATTGTTTGAATTAACAACCAGCACACTAAGAATATGCTGCAGGCAGTCTGCAAGTGTTGCCACATACACCAGCGTCAACACAGCATGCCTGCAATGTTCACCAGAACAACACATACATACAAGAAATCCCTAACTACATTTCGTTAACAAAATAGCAGAGAATGGATGAAGTAATAACAAAATAATTATTTTAAAATTGCTTAATGATTGAAGTCAGTTCCTTGAGATATTCCTGTCAGTACACACCATTATGTATGTTTATGCAGGATATTTAAAGAAATCCTAAAATTGGTGGCCACTTTTCAAAAGTAGAATTTCTATAAAATAGTTATAGAAATAAATAAACCGTAACGGGTTGATTGAAAGAATCTAGCAAGTGTGCATGTGACCAACTGGTTTCCATCATTTTTATGCAAGGACCCCCAGGTTGGGAAGCCCTGCATTATTGCAATATACTTCCTCTATGATGCTGGTAACAGGATGACAAGTTTGAGGTTGCCACTGGCTACCATGTTGAAGAGATGACGGAATGAAAAATTGAGTTTGTTTTCTAAACAAGCTAGGTTGTCATGGATTCAATACACTTCCACGTGTGCCAGAATATGCCAGACAAGTCTTCAGTAAAATATATACACGTTGATAAAATAGAGAAAATAGCCTATGGTTATGCATTTTCTCGAACAATTTATATACAATACTCCTTTAAAGAAAGCTAAACAAATGTATATCATTACTTTTCTGAATAAAAATGGTAAGAATACCTACTGGTGGTAAAACAGTGACGACAGGCGTAGCCTTTCAATTCCTGTTCACTGTCCTCACTGTCAAAGTCATCCTCGCTTGCCGAGCTGAGATCCACTGTGAAAAGAATGATAAAAAATTAGTTCTTTCAATAAGACAGCTTGGTGCAAGTGTTGCAGGCAATATATTTTACTGACCTGGTTAACATTGCCCATTATCACAATGTAATGTCTGAAAGCTGTGAAGATGCATTGTCATAATACAGAACTCTCTTATAAAATAATTTACAACGAGACTATGGCAGTTGATAATGCTGGAGAATTTTCCCAACTGAGCAGCAATTTTATTCATTTACCGGTACTTACAATACAATTCCCCATGTTAATGTCTTATACTATTTATTTTATTTACAATGTGGAGACTGTGACTTTATTAACACGAATTGTGAAAGTTTTCTCACAAAATAATTAAGCCCATAAGACCAGAAGCAAAATTAGGCTCATTGAGTTGGCTCTGCCATTCCATCATGGTTGATTTATGTGGCAAATAATGTAATCTAACCTTTAAACCTTCGACAAAACTGATCCAGGGTGGCACCTTGTTGTGACTATGCTGTGCAAATTCAATTCAAAGCAGCAGGCCATCACAATGTCCCAGGATTACCCGAGGTTCACAGTATAGTGCCATGAAAATGTATTCAGCACCCAATCCTTTGTTCATATAAATGAATATTTACAAGAGATTTTGAGCAATTCAACTGAGAATTTTTATCTGAATTACATGCTCTTCCCCCCACTCCACCACACGGTAGAGCCCAGAAAACAGGGAAAACTGTAAAGCATGAAAAACTAAAAATTCAAAAACTGAAATGTCAGCAGTTCATTCCCCTTTGCTCAGTACTTAGTTGAACCAACTCTCACAGATATTACAGAAGTGTTTTTTTGATTAAGTCTCTATTAGCTTTGCACAAAGTGATGGAGTAAAATTTGTCCTATTCCTCCTTGCAAAATTGCAAGCTGTGCCAGGTTAGTTGGGGAGCAGCAGTAGACAGCATTCTTGAGGTCTTGCCAGAGATGTTCAATCAGATTAGGGTCAGGACTCTGACTGGGCTATGCAAGGACATAAATTTTCTTCATTTGAAGCCACTTGATGTTTGCTCTGGCAGTGTGCTTTGGGTCGTTGTCCTGCTGAAAGACAAACTTCCTCCCCAGTTTAAGCTTTCTGGCAGAGGCGAGCAGGGTTTTATCCACGATCTCTCTGTATTTACCAGCATTCACCATCCCATCAATCCTGACCAAGTTTCCAGTACCTGCTACTGAAGAGCATCCCCAGTGGCCATTTTAGTAGGTACCTCTTGTACCTAATAAAGTGGCCACCAAGTGTATTTCATACTTCCTCGCATCCTCTGCTGTTATTACTCACAATCTGACAATTTTCATCAAGTACTTTAAGCAGTTATTAAAATATATTTTTAGAAGTATGAAAGCATCAGCATCAGAGAACGATTTTTGCAGGGACTGCAACTGTTCTTTTGCTTTTACACACCACACAAATTAATGAGTGCATAAGAAATCTTTTGTCACTTGGAGTATAAATAGCAGCATTATCAATCTCTGAAAAACGTGGATATTATCTATGCATTTGATTCTCACTGCTTTAATTCTGCTAGACATATCCGATACAAAATACTGAATGCGTCTTTTACTTCAAAGCCTAGGTTCACTTGAAATGTGTATTTTAGATTTTTCAAGTCAAACAGCCCAAAGGCTCCTAGGCCAGTGTCTATGCTGACCATCAAATCGCCATTTATACAAAGGCCATTCTCTGGTACTTGGTTCGTAACCATCAATGTCTTGGCAATTCAAGTGCTGCATTAAGGTGGCATGGTTAGTGTAATGCTTTACAGTGCCACTGCTCCGGGTTCAATGCCCGCTGCTGTCTGTAAGGAATCTGTACATTCTTCCCAAGATAGTGTGGGTGTTTTCCCACATTCCAAAAGACATACGGGTTAGGATTAGTAACTTGAGGACATGCCATGTCAGTCTTGGAAACATGGTGACACTTGTGAACTGACTCCAATACATCCTCAGACTGTTTTGGTCATTCATAGAAATGAAACATTTCACTGTACATTTCAATCTTTTGACCCACGTGTGACAAATCAAGGTAATCTAATCTTTCATCTTTAACTATCTATGAGAAGAATGTTGTGAGAGCCTTTGGCACCACTATCCCTTCGGACAGTACGCTCCCAATACCAACCAACTCTTGAGAAAAGAGTGAGAAAACTCTTGCTTAGTTCCTCTCTAAGTCTCTTAGGCCTTATCAAACCTAAAGCCTTAGGCTTTAGTCATTTCTGATGTGGAGGAAATTACTTTACAATGCAACCTATCGATCTATATTCCTCAGTTTTATACCCTTGTTGTCACCTCAGTTTCCAGGAAAGCAAACCCACTCTGAACAGTTCCTCCTTATAAATGAAATACTAGGTTGTATCACAACAAATCTCTGCATCCTCTCCAGCACCACCACATCTTTCCTAGCATGGCAATCAGAATTGTACACAGTATTCCAAATGTGGCCAACCCAATACTTCATATAGTTGCTCTATAACCTTCCTGCTTTTATATTCTAAGTCCTAGCTAATGACAAGTAGGTCAGAAACCTCCTTAACCTATTTATCTACCAGCATAGCCACTTCAAGGATCCTTGGATTTAAACATTCAAGATTGTTCAATGTAATTTCCAGTACACAAGAGTAATCATTACTCGAGACCCAACACAACACAAAATGATAAACAACACAATAATAATAAAAAACAATAAATATAAATACATAAGTTACTATATATATATTGATTATATGTCTCACACTGTTGCTTGTACACTGGTTGAACACCCAAGTTGATGTGGTCTTTCATTGATTCTGTTATGGTTATTATTCCATTACAGATTTATTGAATAAGCACACAAGAAAATGAACTTCAGGGTTGTATATGGTGACATATATGTGGTTTGATAATAAATTTACTTTGTACCTTGGACATTAAAGTGAAACTTAGCACAGCAGTGTCTGTACATAAAGTAACACTGACAGGAAATGATAAGTAGTGGAGTTTGGTTGTGTGGTGGGTGGATTAGTGGGTGAAGGTGCTGATCAGCCTTACTGCTTGGGGAAAGTAACTGTTTTTGAGTCTGGTGGTCCTGGTGCGGATGCTATGTAGCCTCCTCCCTGATGGGAGTGGGACAGACAGTCCATGAGCAGGGTGGGAGGGATCCTTCATGATGTTCTGCCACCTTTCTGTATATATGTGTCCTTGATGCTGAATAGGTTGGTCCTGGCATTGCGTTGGGCAGTTTTGACTACCCATTGTAGAGGCTTCCTATCTGCCGCAGTGCAGCTTCCGTACCATACAGTAGTGCAGCTGGTTAGGATGCTCTCTACTGCTCGTCTGTAGAATGAGGTGAGTATAGATGTGCATAGTCCAGTGTCCTTCTGTTCCTTACTGCTCTAGAGGACCTCTGCCTTATTAATCCTTCCATTATGCATTATCAAGATTAAATTTCAGTCGCCATTTTACCAACTTATTTACATTATCCTGGAGCCAGACTATTTTCATGCCATCTGTGAACTTACTAATAATGATTCCTACATTCATATCTAAACAGTTAATGTTTGTAGCGAACAGGAAAGGTCCTAGCATTGATCCTTGTGGGACACAGCTGGACACAGGTTCTAATCACAAAACAACTCTTCTCCATCCCACTCATGTTGAGTCTCTCTAAAGTACAATACTTCTGATATTTATTTCGTTTTATTTCTTTGCCTAATTCTCGATAACTCCTGACTTCCAGAATTCCTTGGATGAGCTGTCTTAACCCTTCAGTCTGAAGGGAACAATGTTTGCCCTGTACACATACCTGCAAACAATTGCTCCTAAAAGTGCGGGAGAAATTCAGTGGGCCAGGCAGCATATATGGAGGGAAACAGACAAACAACGTTCTGAATTGAGGCTTTTCATCTGGAGTAAAAATGCATTGTCAACTGACTATTTCCCTCCATAGATGCTGCCTGACCCAGGTGTTCTTATGTTTTGAGAGGTGTTCCACGTTTTACCACCTCCAGACTCTTATGTCTCAGTAATTGTTCCCAGTCGATCTTTGCAGGTGGAGTCCAGTAAGGAAGATATTTATGAGCTTCTTCTGAGGAAGTAGAAGCTCAAAGAAGTTCAGCTGGGGACTTCCACTGTTATAGGGAGAAGGCAGGAGAATGAGGTCGAGAGGGGAAACAAATCAACCATTATCAAATGGCAGAGCAGACTCAATGGGCCAAATAGCCTAATTCTGCTCCTAAGCCTTATGGGATTGAAATTTGCCTTCCCCATTCAGGACCTTAAATTCCACTTCACCGTAATCCCCTTCCATAACAAGTTACAGTCACAATCTATAAAATGTTCTTCCACTAACACTCCATCCTCTTGCCTGGCTAGATTCTCGAAGATCAGCATCTTCATTGGCGTACTTAGAACAAATTGAAAATTTAACTACAGCCACTTTCTTAATTGATCTATTAGTATCTAAGTACTGAAAGCTGAAACAATCATTGACATGGAGCTGCCTGGAGTTTAATAATGATGTACTTGAAAAAGCCGAGTTACAGGTCCAGCTCAAAGATGCAAAAAATTTAAACCTGATATACGAATTTTTAGTCAATCTGGGACAACTGATTAAAACGGTTTAAGATGTGGAACCTTTAGAGAGAGTGTAGATCCTAAACCACTTTGATCAGTTGTCCCAGATTGACTAAGATTTCGCACATCAGGCGTGAATTTGTACATCAGGTTTGATTTCCCAGGATGCTGCCTGGATTAGAGAGCATGTCTTATGAGGAGATGATGAGTGATCCTAGGCTTTTCTCTTTGGAAGGAAGGAGGAAAAAGGTGACTTGATAGAAGTGTATAAGATGATTATTGGCATTGAGAGACTGAACAGCCAGTGCTTTCCCCCCCCCCCCAGGGTGGAAATGGCTAATACAAGAGTGAATAATTTTAAGGTGATTGAAGAAAATCATAGAGGCGATGTTAGAGATAGTTTTGTTTTACAGCGTAGTGGTTCGTGGAATGTGCTGCTGCTGTGGTGAAAGAGGCAGATACGTATTAGAGAAACTCATACAGAGTCACATGGATGAAAGAAAAAGGACTATGTGGGAGGGAAGTGTTAGATTGATCTTGGCATAGGTTGAAAGGTTGCTTCCCTACTTTCTATGGTTTGCATGACTTGCTAAATACAAAATTACCCAGTCCCCCGTGAATTATTTCTTAAAAATTGTTATCAACCTGATTGAAACTTACAGAATTCACCAGACGGTGGTCGAGATGGGTTCACTGGGGTGGTTGCAGTGCGAGTTTTAATTCTTCTGAACACAGCTTGCCTACGATGTCTACGGTGAGCACGGGAGCTAGCTGCTTCTGGTGTTTTCTTCCAGTAGTAATAGAATGTTACCAGTTCACCCTGTAACAGAACAGAAGAAAAAGCATTGGCTCAATGGGTCTTACTGAAGTTCTGTTACATGGGATCCCACTGCATAAAGTTGAAGATGAGCTTTATTTGTCACATGTACATAGAAACATCAAAACATACAACATATGTGTTGTTTAACGAAAAATCAAATCAGTGAAGATTATGCGGAGCAGTCCACAAATGTCGGCATGCTACTGGTGCCAGCACAGTATGCCTACAACTCACTAATCCTAACCACACATCTTTAGAATGCAGGAGGAAACTGGAGCACCTGGCCAAAACCCATGTGGTCACAGGAAGAACATGCAAAAACCTTACAGGCAGTGCTGAGAATTGGACCCCGATGTTACTGCTGGTGCTATAGAGTGTTATGCTGATCACTACATTATTGTGCTGTCCCATTTGATGTATACAATCATTAACTAAGATGGAGAAAGTCTCTTGGAAATGTAAAGCTCTGCTTTAACTTGCAAAACATGCTCAATTTCTAGTTCATATATTGCACACTGTAGAATCCCAATGTATTTGACAGAGATAACAATGTTGGATATCATTTGCAAATGTTGGGTTGTGACAGACACTGAACAATCAGCAAGTGGTTATTTATAAACACTGGATGAGATGTAGCTGTCATTGGCAAAGCCAGTATTTTCTCCCCATCCTCATCTGACCTTGGTGAGCCATCTTCCTGAACCACTAGAGCAACGTACCTGAATCTTCCACTTTGCTGCTGGGTTGGGAATTCCAGGATTTGGACCCAATGAATATGAGTGACAATATTTCCAATTCCGGATTGTGTGTGATCTGCTCTATCTATGTACCTGCTGCCCCTAACCTTTCACATTGGTTTTAGAAGATCGGGTGGAGTGTTAGTCAGTAATCATTGTTGGAAGTAAACACGGATTTTAATTGAAACCCAGTCTCCCTTGCAATATCCCCAAAATGGAACAACTTTACTGAACCTCTGTATTTGAGGATTAATTTTCAGTGTACAGCACTGATGGATGTTTGTAGAAAATACCCTTCAAAATCAGGAGGGCATTCTTAGTGTCCAGACAAAATACTGCAGATGCTAGAAATCTGGAATACAGAAAATGCTGGAAATTCACAGCAGGTCAGGCGGTATCAATGTAGGGCACGGGTTCCCAAACTATTTTAACCGAGGGGTCCATGGATCCCAGGTTGGGAACCCCTGATTTACAGGAAAGCAGTGATAATATTTCCAACCTATGGAGATTTTTTAAAAATCAAATGTTACTGACCGTAAATAGCAACAATTTCTTACACTGCAGAGGCTGCCTAACCTGCTGAGTACTTCCAGCAGTTTCTGTGTTTAATTTGGGAGTGTCCTAATTTATAAGTAACCATGCCCAAGTTTCCTCAGGCACTGAATACCAAATATATTGCAAATAAGAGAAAATCTGCAGATGCTGGAAATCCAAGCAACACACGCAGAATGCTGGAGGAACTCAGCAGGCCGGGCAGTACCTTTGGAAAAAAGTACAGTCGATATTTCAGGCCAAGGCCCTTCGGAAAGCAGGGTGCTCCTGCTGAAGGATCTTGGCCTGAAACGTCAACTGTACTTCCCCCCACCCCGCCCCCCACACACCCTGCCTGGTCTGCTGAGTTCCTCCAACATTTTGTGTGCGTGTTGACTAAATATATTGCTTTATTTGCTTTGATAAAACAGGTGTAAAGTAAGACAGGGAGTAGAGAACTAATGCTTTATAATGTACCTAGGTCTATTTGAAGAGCTGCTAGGTTGTGGATCAGAAGATGCTAGCAGATAGGATTAGTTAGTTGGCTTGTTTTTGACAGAAAGTGCACAATGGTTTGAATGGTTACCTGTCATAATTTTTTTCTAGATACTATAAGTTACTAAAGAGTTATTTCCTTTTTACAGTTTTGTGTTCAGGATAATGAGGAAATTTATTTTTCAATTGTTGAAGATTAGCTTTCTTTGTCACATGTACATAGAAACATATCATGAAATGCGTTCTTTGTGTCAATGACCAACCCAGTCTGAGGATGTGCCTGGGGCAGCCTTAGTGTCTCGCCGTGCTTCTGGTGTTAACAGTGCATCCCCATAACTTACTATCCCTAACCTGTACGTCTTTGGAAATATTGGAGAAAACTCCCACACCTGGAGGAAACCCATGCAGTTATGCGAAAAATGCACAAACTCCTTACAGCCAGCAGTGGGAATCGAACACCAATCTTACAGCTGGCATTGTAAAGACAGACCTGGCAGGAGAATAGGGTTCAGACCAGAGGGATAATAAATCAGCTATGATGGAATGGCAGAACAGACTAATTGGGCTGAATGGCCCAATTCTGCTCTTATGACATGTATTTATGGTCAAAAGCATTATGCTAACTACTATGCTATCATACTTAATTATAATTTTAAAAGTGAAACAAAGATCACAGTACTCTAGTCCAAATGGGAAGCTAAGAGCCATGATACTTTATGGTTTGATGTGCAACTCCCCTCAAGATTCAAGCGTATTTAATGTAATTTCCAGTGAACAAGTGTAAAGGATAATGAAATAATTGTTACTCCAGATCCAATACAGCACAAGAAAAACACAATAATAAAAAACAAATAAATATAAATCCATAGATTGATTGATTGTACAAATACATAGTGACGCTGGGTACAAGAACGTCTGGACACAAGGTGACACTGACAGGAAATGATAAAGTAGTGGTGGTTGGGAGTGTGGAGGGGTGGGTTAGTGGGTGGAGATGTTGATCAGCTTTTCTGCTTGGGAAAAGTAACTGATTTTTGCGTCTGGTGGTCCTGGCATAGATGCTACATAGCTTCCTCTCTGATGGGAGTAGGACAAACAGTCCACGAGCAGGGTGGGTGACCTGCTCTGTGAATTTATAGTGCCAGTCCCAGTTAACCTGGCCATGCTGCATTCAGCTTATTCTAAATTTGGAAACGAGGTCCTGGCAAAAAGGAGTTTTGGTCAAAGGCATCATTCTTGGAAGTTTAATGATGGTCACAGGACACTTGGAAGATACTGGCTATCAAAAGAGTGCATCTTTGATTTATTTTTTTATTTTTAATTTGAGATACAGCACGGAACATGCCCTTTTGGCCCAACAACTCACCTATTTAACCCTAACGTAATCAGAGGACAATTTACAATGACCAATTAACCTACAACCCTTATGTCTTTGAACTGTGGGAGGAAACCGAAACACCCGGAGGAAACCCATGCAGTCACAATGAGAACGTACAACTCCTTACAAACTGTGTGGGAAATTAACCCTGAACTCTGATGTCCCAATTTGTAAAAGCATTACGCTGATTGCCACAGGATCTGATGGAAAACTGACCTAGCTAACTATCATCCAAAACTGGGAGCCAACTTCTCCTCAGCGTCATAGTCCAATTTCTAGATAGACATTGAACCTATGAACACTACCTCACCACTATTCTTTTATTTATTTCTGTTTTTGCACTAATTATTTTAACTTCTTAATATACATATATATACAGTAATTCAGTTTAAAAAAATATTTATCATGTATTGCATGGCATTGCTGCAGCAAAGTTTACAAAATTTCATGACATACGCTGGTAATATTAACCCTATACTGATTCAATCTCTCTGCGGTATTTTATATGGACTGAATTCAGTGCTAATTCCTCTTCCTAAGGTATTGCCTCTTTCTGGTCCCTGGCTCTGCTGAATACTGCCAGCCTTTAGTCATTAAAAATAAATTTCACATTAATTAACCAGACTGCAGCTCCAACACTGAATGCTTAGTAATTCAAATAATGATCCCTCCATAAGTGTAAAAGCTGTATTATCTCTTCATGATTCCAAATAAATTGGTTTGTTAAGTCAACAATGAGAATCAGCAAGAAATAAGAGAAGCTGGAGCCGAGAATCCAGTCCAGATTTCATTACCTATCTTGCTTTGCATCACAGTTCAGGGATTAAGAGTGCATGTGGGTTGAAGTGCAGTGAATCAAATAGATTTGGAGCCACACACTGCTAACTATATGGGCGGCAGCACTCATACATAAACAAAAGAACATGTCTGACTGGCTTCAAACAGGAACAAATCATGCAAAATGGTTCCTGGTTTCAATGCGTACAAAGTCAATTGGACGTTAATCAAACATGTTCTCAGTCCACAGTGAACAAAGCTCTGGCAAGATCAATACTCTGCTGAAACATTAGCACAGGCAAATCATTGATCAAAGATTTGTTCCAAAGAAGTCAAGCAGGCTACTTTTTTGTGTACAAACTAAAGCGCGTAAATGTTTTTGGCAACAGCAAGTTTGTACTGATTCCTACAGAATGTAGGACAGTATATCATTACCACTGTTGCCATCTTGGTTAGTTCTTTTACCTCCTGTGTCCTACGTGACTTTCATACTATTAATTTAATAAAATGCTACTGACCTTACATGAAAGGGTCAAAGGCTTACTACATAATCGCCATGTTTCACAAGGTGTTGAATATACAATATAAGCTATGTGCTTTGTACATGGGTAAACAAAGACTCAGCACGATGCAGGGATTGATTTATAATGACATGGAAAGAAACCCTCTGCGCTACATCGACAACTGCACTGGTGCTGCTTCCTGCACCCATGCTGAACTTGTCAATTTTGCCTCCAACTGCCCTTAAATTCACTTGGCCCATTCTGACTCTTCTCACCCTTTTCTCGAACTCTCTGTCTCCCTCTCTGGAGACAAAACGTCCACCGACATCCTTTATAAACCTACCGATTTCCCACGACTATCTTGACATTACTCTTCCCAATCTGTCTCCTGTAAAAAGACTATTCCTCCTTTTTCTCAGGTAGAAAGAAAGCTAAAAGCAGGACCTCCGGAGTAGTAATCTCTGGAATGGTGCCTATTTCATGTGTGTGGTGAACTACATATACTTGTCTGGACATGCCCCTCTGCTGACTGCTCCTGTGGCTCCTCCCACAGACCCCTGGATAAAGGCGATTGGAGGCACTGCTCCTCCCTCAGTCTCCAGGATGTTGTGTGGTGGTCTCTCGCAGCTAATAAAAGCCTATCGTTTGCCTCCCATCTCCGAGAGTTATTGATGGTGCATCAATGTGCCAGTGAGGTAAAGGATATGATTTGGCCAAGGAATGGTGTGTGCGTGGGGGGGGGGGGGGGGGGTTGGCGGTGTAAGGGACAGCATTTCAGATTTCTGCATTATTTTGATCTCTTTTTGGAAGGTACGACCTGCACAAAAAGAATGGGTCACATTTGAATCCAAGAGGGACTAATAACCATGCAGGCAGGTTTGCTAGATCTGTTGGGAAGGGTTTAAGTTAATTTGACTGGGGACAGAACTGCAGTGATGGGGCAGTTAGTATACAACTAGATGCAACGTGTAGTGAGGCTGTGAGGAAGGACAGGCAAATGATAGGGCAAAATTGCGGTCAGTGGGATGAGTTAAAGTGTAACGAGGCAAAAATCAAAACGAGTGATGAATACAGAACTGAAGGTGGTATACTCAAATACATGCAGTATATGGCATAAAGTAGATGATCTTGTGACTCAGTTAGAGATTAGCAGGCATCTAATGATGTTGTGGGCATCTCAGATTTATGGAAAGGAATAAAGAGTCGATGTTTTGGGGCTGCAATCAGGGCTGCAATAGCCATTTAAATTATGTTATTATGCCATAGCTGGTCCCAAGCCCAGCTGCAAAAGGAGGCAGTTTGGCCAACCCCATTCCATTCCAGTGCTACAGAAATGCCAACAAAAACTCTGAAGACCTCATCCCTGAGAGAAGGATACACTGAGAACACAGGCTTAACTGAAGACAACATGAAAAAATGGCCCAGGACAGAGGACTCGGGCGAGTTGCCGTCAGAGGCCTCTGCCCCAGTAGGAGTGATAGGGCTTAAGAATGGGTTTACTGGGGCAAAAGACCCATCTCCTTACTTCCCAAAGCAGCTCCACCATCTACAATGCAAAGATCAAATATGGGATGGGACATTTCCACTTCACTGGATGGATGCAGCTCCAACAATAAAGACTAAGACTACAGCATCATCCAGGATAAATCAGTCTGGTTAATTGCCATGTATCTACCACCCTTAAACTTAAACTTCCGCCATCAGTGGTAAACTGCAGGCAAATGGTGTACCATTTATTCAATGGGTGTCCCAGATAGACTCAAAAAGGATTCAAACTACAACTGAGCTGAGTACAAATTCAGATGCCAAAAGCCTCCAGAACTTTAAGGACAAAAAAAAAGACTGCTGCAGATTGGCTGACTACAGAGTGCTGAAAATCATCTCTCTGGATGTTGAACTTGTGTCTCCTCCAAAAGGTTCATTTATTCCCATTTTAAAATGTGATCAGCAAGCCCCTAGTTGGCAAAGGAAACATTTCAAAGATTACATCAAAATCAGTCTGAAGAAATTCAACATTCAAAAACTGGGAAGACATTGCACTCAATAGATATTTCCTCAATGGAGGAAATCTGTTCGAGAGGGAGCTGCACTACATGAGAATGACCTCCACTGTGCTGCAGAGAGCAAGCAGAGGCTGTGAAATGAGAGACTGAACAACCAAAAGACCCAACCACTAACCACAGCCAGCAATTACTCTTACCTACACTGTACCCACCAGAATATGTAGATCCCAGGTCAGCCTCTACAGCCACCTGAGGACCCACCAATGGACGCCACCTTCAGAGAACATCATACTCAACTCAAGTGATCACACTACTATAGAAAAGTGGTGTATAGAAAGGTTGATGCTAGCCATTATATGTAGTTGGGTGATTATTGCAGCTTGTAGTGGAAAAGATTATGCCTTTAGAGCAGCTGTTGATAAAGTTGCAATATTGGGTTAAGGAGAGATAGCAAAAGGCAAAGGATCTTTTATAATAAGCTGATTTAACAGCTTGAGAATATAAGATGAATTTTATAAAAATAAACTAAGCCTTTGTATATAAGCCTTTAAGGGTGACACTCTGCAAACAAGGACCTTTAACACACAAAATTTGACTGCAAGCCTGGCTACAGTAAATATTTTCCTGTTTATCTGCCCTTCATTAAATCACAACGCCAGCACACTGCAGAACGGCAGCCTGACAACTGGCAGGGTCAGCCTATAAAATATACATAAGCAATGCTATATTTAATGAAGACAACCAGGAAGGATATAAGATCGACTGTAAATGCAGCTTACAAGTTTAACAGCATCATCAGTACTGTCCTGAATCTCCCAAGGTGATGACTAAATGACAGTAGCTATAGGGAAAAGTGTTTTGCAAAATACAGGAAAGGTTTGCTGGGAATTAATGGCGGGGTGGGGTGGGGAGAGAAGCTTTTCATTCTAAGGAGAAACATAATAGCTGTCAAAAGCAATAATCTTTCAAAATTCTCATTTTTCATTTTAATTTTAAAAAAATTATTTGAAGAAACAGTGTGCAACAGGCCCTTTCGGTCCAATGAGCTGTGCCACCCAGGAGCCCTCCTATTTATCCCTAGCTTAATCATGGGACAATTTACAATGACCAATTAACCTACTTACCACTATGTCTTTGGACTGTGGGAGGAAACCAGAGCACATAGAGGAGACCCACGAGCACGCAGAAAGAATGTACAAACTTTCTCACAAAGGACACTGGAACTGAATTTCAAACTCCAATTCCCCGAGCCGTAATAGCATCGCACTAACAACTACACTAACTTGGAAGTTATGAAGGATTATATTTTTCCAAATGTAGCTATAAAAATTAACTATTTTATACTTTTATCTGAATTGACACCTTCATTTAAAATACTGTTTTCATGTTTATTTCTTCTTTGGCAATATTAGTCAAACTGGGGTAAAGGGGCAGGGCAGACTGAAGCAACTACAATGAGTTATATGCAGCATTTACATTCAGTAAAATAATTAGGTCTTCTTGAACCCAACTATCATGATGAATCATTTCAACTTCTAGAAGGCAGCCTGAAAGGAAGTTGTTAATCCATATATAAAAATAAATATTTCATACTTTGATTCATTATACAGACAACTCTTCACCTTCAGCACATTATGGCTGTGATGTCTATCTTCACAAGATGCACTGTGACACCATGCCAAAGTTTCTTTGATACTACCTGCCAAAATGGAAACCCCTACCACCCAAATGGCCGTGCAAGGACACCAAGCCAGTGAGAACACTGTCACTCCTTTGCTTATCATACACTGGCCTGTTTTGGACCTATACAAACATGCCATTATTGCCACCTAGGCAAAACTTGTGAACTTTCATCCTGGAAACTCAGTAGGAGACCCATCATGGACTGCAGTGGTTCATAGGGCAACAAAGGCTGAATCAGTACGTATGCCCTTATCCCAAACATAATCTTTACATCCCAAATCTGAATTTTAATAGTGGTTTTGGCCAAAAGAGCTGAGATGTGCCCTCAGGAGGAAATTGAAAAGGAGAAAGCATTGACAAATGGCACAGCTGGGAGCAGTATATGAAAGACAACCGTTGCAAATGCAAGGAGACATTTGTCTTCTGTTGAGGGTAACAGGAGACAGTGGCCCATGGACCTACATCACTCTGACAAATAATAAGTTCTCACAGTAGAGTGAAGACCACCAGAACATGACCCAGAGTGAATGAGACAGCCAGCTCAGAATATACACACATACATTGATAGAATACACTTCATATTTATACATCTTTGCGGGTTACTTGGTCTTCACAGGCACTAATTTAGCTTTCAATCCTCAAAATTCAAGCTTCAAGATTGCCTATTGTCACATTTCAGGACAAGAGCGTAAAGGAGAGCGAAATAATTGTTACTGCGGATCCAATGCAGCATAAAAAACACAATAAGCATAAGAAACGCTACAAATATAAATGATTAAAACAATCCTATAAAACACAATGCATGGGCAAAGTGGTAGTGCATGGAGGAAGGGTTGAAGGGTGTTGAGGGATTGTGGAGAGGAGTGGCTGATGTGGATGTAGCAGTTGTGGGGTGGGTTAATAGGTGGAGGGGTTGATTAGTCTGATGGCTTGGGGAAAGTAAATGCTTTTGAGTCTAGTTGCCCTGGCATGATTTCTGAATGGACAATGAACCCACGTACACGACCTCATTTTTTTTCTCTTTTGATTTTGCTCTCTTTTTATACTGCTTATTTAATTTCATTTTAAAAATATTTCTTATTATAATTTATCTTTTTAAAAATTTCTATGTATTGCAATGTCCTGATGCCACAAAACTGCAAATCTCACGATGTACGATATTGATATTAAACCTGATTAAAATTCTGGTGGAAGTCTGTCCCAATCCTGATGGGACTGGGATGAACAAATCTGTTTACTATTGAGGGAGCAAGATTTCTTCCTCCTCCCAGAAATAAAACTTATTTCCATAAATTATGAATCACATAAACGGCATGCAGATACCAGCTGGTGTCATAGACCAAGTAACAGAGAGCGAAATCAATACATGACCACCATATGCAGGGTGGTCTAGTTTGGAAATCTTGCTGCAGGATCAGTTCATATTGGGGATGTTGTGCTATACTTTGGGGAAAGCTTTTATTTAGAGATTAACAACATTTTCCTTGCATAAGTAAAGAATAATGGATGTATCAGAATGTTCTACTGCTGTTCACTTCCATTATGCTCCCAGTTGCTAAGCGTTAAAGGACATAATTGGCAATTTCTTCCTAAACCAATGAAGCCATAATGGCTCCCTCCAATTTTATTGTGGAAATTAAACCAGATGCTGTCATAATGGACAGGAAGCAATTTAACCATGAGTAAACTGGTTTAATTTAATTGAATTCTGATCATTCCTGATGCATTTTACTGCAATTCCAATTTGACTACCTCTGTTAATCCAACTGTTTCCAATGCTACAGTAAGTGTACATCCATTGACAGATTGATATAATTACTTGCAACAGCAAGAAAGCAACACTTTGTGATGACTACAGAGGATTCATTAAAAAGCAATGATGAAGATTCTAATTGGCACATGATGACACTATACTCAGTTGCTACATTATTAGGTACACCTGCTCGTTAATACATATATCTAATCAGCCAATCATGTGGCAGCAGTTCAATTCATAAAAGCACGCAGACATGGTCGAGAGATTCAGTTGATGTTCAGATCAGACATCAGAATGAGGAAGAAACGTGATCTGAGTGACTTTGTGGAATTATTGCTGGTGCCAGAAGTGGTGGTTTG
Organism: Hemitrygon akajei; assembly: GCF_048418815.1. Classification (NCBI taxonomy): domain Eukaryota; kingdom Metazoa; phylum Chordata; class Chondrichthyes; order Myliobatiformes; family Dasyatidae; genus Hemitrygon; species Hemitrygon akajei. The sequence goes on along the minus strand of NC_133152.1, from coordinate 44,092,127 downwards.
AGTATCTTAGAAACTGCTGATCTCCTGGGATTTTCATGCACAACAATCTCTAGTGTTATATAGAATATTGTGAAAAACAAAGAAAACATCGAGTCAGTAGCAGTTCTGTGGGTGAAATGCCTGGTAAATCAGAGAGTTCAGAGGAGTAAGGCCAAGGTGACAGTCATGCAAATAACCACTCATTACAACAGTGATGTGCACAAAAACATCTCTGAATGCACAACACATCGAACCTTAAGTGGATGGGCTACAGCAGCAGAATTCACGGACATGAGCAATGCTTTAGTATTATTAAAATGATGACATAATCATACTGGTCTCATTTTGTAGACATTAAAGCTTTGCACATTTACTTACTTTCCTACCTTGCAGCTGGTGGTATTAAACTCTGCAGGTGCTCTTTTAGACATATTAAAGGATTTTTTTTGGTCATAGCACAATGCTATAACCTTTCAACAACCTGTGTCCTAGAAATGACTTCATTTTTCCTCAATCCAATATTAAGATCAACAGTGCAAAAGCATACAGCCATTTCACAGGCCTCACTGATGTATTTATAGACTATTTATGCTCAGTCTTTTAATACAACAGATGGTCCTTGTTTCTTTTCAGACTTCTAATGAAACATACTAGGTCCAACTAGAGCTCCTGCCAGTACCTGGGTCTATGTGCATCAGGAAAATAAGTGGAAGTCAAAATACATCATTTTTTAATGACTTCTGTTAAGATCCAATTTCACACTTCCACGTGTCAAACGCCTCTCATATGACTGCAATTGCTTCTAATCCTTCAATTTTATATTTTCCAAATTCCCATGCATGAGCTAATCCAAGGTTTCCTAAGGTCAAAGTAAAATTTATTATCAAAGTACGTATAACGCATGTTACCATGTACTACCCTGAGATCGATTTCCTTGCAGGCATTTACAATTGTTGGATTTATAAAAATGCAATTTATGAAAAACAAAGTAAGAAACAACTAATGTGCAAAAGAAGACAAAACATGCAAGTAAGTAAATAATACTGAGAATATGAGTTGCAATTAGTCCTTGAAAGTGTGATAGTACTTCCAGGGTGCCTAGCAGACCTCTCAATGGACACGATTAAATATTCTCGTTTCAGCCCGATACAGCTAAAAAGCACAACTGCTTCCAAGGTCAGTACAGTCAACAAAGATGTCTTAATGCGTTTAAACGAACTATCGCTGCTTAAAACCAAAGGAAACAACATCGATTGTGGTCGGAAGCGCCCACGGGGGACACCTCGGAGGAAGCGTGGGTGTAGATTGGGGGTTACAAGTGCTTTTAAGAAAACGGGGTTTTAAAATCCCAATACCGACTATCTTGCTGGCAAACGTGCATGCAGTCTCTGGTGAATAAAATCGATTATATCAGAGCTAGGGTGCTGTATCAGAGGGACGTTAGGACCGTGTGTGTCCTTTGTTTCACGGAATGCTGGTTGTACCAATATACCAATTCAGATCAACAGGTTTACTATACACCATCAGGATCAATCTATAGAGTCTCTCAAAAGCAGAGGTGGAGGAGTATGCCTCATGATCAACTCTTTTTGGTGCACAAATATATCAGTGCTGTCCCAATTCTACTCACCAGACCTGGAATACCTAGCAGTTAAGTGTTGTCCTACTTAGTTACTGTCGGAGATCTCCAGGATCATTTTGATAGCAATGCACATTCCACCTCAGGCCAATGTCAGTCAGGCTTTAGATGATCTGAGCAACAGAATCAACATGCACGAAACAGCACACCCTAACGCCTTCACCATTGTTTTGGGGGATTTTAACCAGGCTAGTCTGGAAAAAAATCACTTGCAATACCAGAGGAAACAACACACTGGACCATTGTTACACCAAGTCAAGTCACTTTTATTGTCATTTTGACCATAACTGTTGGTACAGTACATAGTAAAAATGAGACGTTTTTCAGGACCATGGTGTTACATGACACAGTACAAAAACTAGACTGAACTACGTAAAAAAAAAACAACGCAGAGAAAAAAAACCAAATACACTAGACCATCAAGAATGCCTACCATGCTATTCCACGCCCTTACTTCGGGAAGTCTGATCACCTGGCTGTACTTCTACTCTCTGGCTTGGTTTCCACAGCAGGGTTCACTATCCTCTGACTAAAGAAATTTCTCCTCATCTCTGTTCTAGAGAGATGTCCTCCTATTCTGAGGCTATTCCTTCTGGTTCTAGATTCCCCACGATTGGAGGCATCCTCTCCGTGTCCATTCTACCTTGGCCTTTCAAATTTGATGGGTTTCAATGAAATTTCACCCCCCCCCCCAATGCCAAGAGCCATGTCAACCCTTTTAAAGTGATCAGCATTCTAGATTATTAACTGAATTTAAATCCTACAACTGCCATGATGGGTTTAGAGCTCAACCTCAAGATTGGTAATTTACCACAATACTGCCATCATACTCCACATCTGGGACTTCATATCAAATGGCCCAGTGCCTCCACTGACCTATTCCCATGCACAGCCTTTCCAGTATCAATATACAAGCTTCAAAACTTAACCAAGAGATGCCTTTTAGCTCATTGAGCAGCCTCCATTCCTCTTACTCTTAGAGTCATAGAGCAATACAGCACAGGTAAAGGTCCTCCAGCCCAACAAGTCCATGCCAATCACAGTGTCCACCAGCCAGTCTCCATTCCCTGTGTCAGCCCATATCCTGCCAAACCCTGCCCTTCCATGTACGTATCCAAGTGCTTCTTAAAAGATACAGTACTATTGTAGTGGCCTCAACCACTTCTCTGGCAGCTCATAACATATGCTTATCACCCTCTGCATGAAAAATGTTGCTCCTCTGATACCTTTTCAACCTTTCCTTCTTAACCTAAATTTATGCCATGGCTTTATTTGTAATATATAAAAAGCAAGGAAGTAATATTAATTAAATGAACTTCGGCTTCTGTACTGGTGTTTTGGGGGAAATAAATGTAATTTTTGTAGATTCCAGACCATTCATGGAGGTTTGGAAGCCTAATTTTAACTGAAATTCTTAGTCTGCAACTGAGGAAACTTTAACCTCATACTACATTCAAACTGTGGGTGTAATTTTAGATGTTACTAAGCGAACTGCTTTCAGAAGTATGAACTAAAATGTATTATTTTCTGTCTAAAACAACTAGCTGCACGAAGTGTCCTGACGAAGGGTCTCAGCCCGAAACGTCGACAGTGCTTCTCCTTATAGATGCTGCCTGGCCTGCTGTGTTCCACCAGCATTTTGTGTGCGTTAGCTGCACCACTATTGTTCCTGTGTAAGTTAATTGTGTTTGGGAGATTCTTTGTCATCATGTTGGGCCCTGCAAATAAAATTACTTTAAAAGTTAATTCTCTTGGTATCTATTCTTAATTCATCAAGAAATTACAGGTCTCAAAGTAAATCAGCATGTTTTCTCCAAGTCATTCCATTTAAATTCAGTCTGAAATGTATATGAATACTCATATTACAGTGAAACGTTATTTGTAAGTCTTCCAGAGTTAAATAGAATACAACTGACATGGTAATGACTTTTCCAGGCACAAAATTTTGCCTTGAGTACTTTGTCAAGACTGCTAATTTACTAAAGTAGCACAGGATCAGTTTACTCCCTGAATCATTAAGTGAATCTAGTTTCCTGTCCAGTACAACATATGCTTCACGAAGACAGATATGCTTTTATCACTCAGGCCTTGCTGAAAGTCCTTGCACCATTATCAGCTCCAACTCTTTCACAGATACAGATGTGGGCTATTCAGTCCCAAGAATATTTCTATAGATGCACGGTGGAGAGTATCGTGACTGGTTGCCTCATGGCCTGGTATGGAAACACCAATGACTAAGAACATAAAAAAACACAAGAAGTAGTGGGTACAGTCCGCCCCATCACAAGAAAAGCCCTTCCTACCATTCAACACACCTATTGTACATGAACACTGCCACAATAAAGCAGCATAAAACATCAAGGACCTCCACCATCCAAGCCATACTGTCTTCTCACTGCTGCACTGGGAAGTGGGTACAAGACTCACACCACCAGGTTCAGGAACAGTTATAACCCTTCAACCATCAGGCTCCTGAACCGGCGTGGAAGATTTCACTTACTTCAGCACTGAACTGATGCCATAATCTACGGACTCACTTTCAAGGACTCTAAAAGTTATGTTCTTGGTATTATTTATTTTTTATTATTATATTTGCCATTTGTTTTCTTTCACACATTGGTTGACAGTATTTGCAGTCGTTCATTCTCTCTATTCCATTTCTTTGTTCTAGTGTAAATGCCCGCAAGAAAAAAATCTCAGGATAGTATACGGTAACATATACGTACTTAGATAATAAATTTATTTTGGAGTTTTTGAGTATATTCCACTGCTGAATTAGATCACATCTGACCTTAAAATCTATTTATCTGATTTGTTCTACATCCCTTGGAACCCTTAATTGGCAAAAAATTTACCAAGTGCTCTCCTGAAAACTTGAACTGAATCAGTGCTCCTGAATGCTTTGGGAAGAGAGTTCCAAACTTCTATGGCTCTTTGTGTGGAAAGCCATCGTTCATTTCACTCTTAAATGCTTGTTATCATAAGACTTTTTTTAAACACTGCTCGAATTCTGATCAGCTTGAGTTGAATTCTTCCCACATCCCCACCACCACACCTCATAAAGGGATACACCTCTCCTCGTGTAAGAGTCTGTTAGTTCTGTTAAGATGGCCTGACTCTCCTAATCAGGAATCTGTTGTGCTGTCATTTTTGATGGCAGAGGGCTATACTTTGCAAGTGGTGTCAGAGTAGCCTGCACAATTAACTGCAGTGTTTGTTGCAGAGAGCATGTATCTAAAGTGTGGTAGGAGTGAATTCTTCAGCTGGTGAATGAGATACCAGTGGCCTAATTTACCCAGGATAGTGTTGGGTTTCTTGAATGTTTTTAGAGCTACAGTCATCTGAGCAAGTGAGAATCTTGTATCTCCACTTGTGCTTGTGATAATGGAAGGCTGTGAGATCTCAGATTTTCTTTAGTCTTGAGAGCATCCTAACATGCTGCATCGCAATGTGGTACAGAAACTGCACTGCAGAGGATAGGAGGGCTCTACAACAAGTATGTAAAACTGCCCAGCACATCACTGGCATCAGCCAACCCACCATCAAGGACACATACAGAACTATGCAAGTCTGCCACATATAAAAAAATTCTGTAAAGAGAAGATGCTTTCAAAAATAATGAAATGAAAACTTTGAAAATATCAAAGAGCACTGTAAAGAGCAATAAACAGTAAAAAAAAAACACTAAATCAAATCAATATTCTGAGCAACCACCTTTTGCCTTTAAAACTGCATTAATTCTCTTTAGGTAAACTGTTGTACAGTTTTATATGGAAATCGCTTGGTAGGTTATTCCAAGCATTTTGAAGAACTTGCCACAGTTCTTCTGCAGACTTTGGCTGCCTCGCTTGCTTCTGTCTCTCCAAGTAATCCAATACAGCTTCGATGATATTGAGATCAGGGTTCTGTAGAGACCATACCATCTGTTGCAGAACTCCGTATTCTTGTCTTCCCTTAAGATAGTTCTTTACCCTTGTCATGTAATGGAATCACTGACCTGCTACAGAATGTTGGGACTGATCCTGATGGTATTGTGTGATGGATGAGAATCTGCTTGTTCTTCTTGACATTAAGGATTCCATTCATTCTGTCCAGTCACCAACACCATGTGTAGAAATGCACCTCCATACCTGCAGGGTACCTCTGCCGTGCTTCACTTTTGACACTCATCCATGAATTGCTCTCCAGTTCTTTTACGGACAAACTAACCCCAGCTTGAGCCAACAATTTCAAATTTTGACTCGTCAGTCCAGAGCACTTGCTGCCATTATTCAACAACCCAGTCATTGTGATTTTGTGTGTAGGGGAGTCTCTTAGCTTTGCTTCCACTTTGGAGAAATGGCTTTTTGGCAGCAACTCTTCCATGAAAACCACTCCTGACAAGACTTCTCCAGGCTGTAGAGAGGTGTACTTGGGTTCCAGTAGTTTCTGTGACTTCAGAGCCAATAGCACTGCTAGACTTCATCCCAGTTAGAAGGGATATCAGTTTCATGCATCTCTCACCTGCTGCTCTCAATTTCTGTGGCTGACCACTGCATTTCTGATCCTCAACCATACTCATTTCTTTGCGCTTCTTCAGAAGAGCTTGGACAGCAAATCACACTCACCTTTTAGCTTGGTTGTCCTTCGCCCAGTTTGATTCCTTCTACACCCGTTAATCAGTTTATTTCATTCAACTCATTATGTCACTGATCATCAGCACCTGTTTGTCATCTTTTTTGATCATGCATACCGCTATACACCTATAAAGTAATTAAGTTTTTATTTGAAAAATGGTCTACTACTTAATACGTTACTTTCTTTAACAAAATATAAACATTTCTCTAACATTTAATTTTTTGGAAAATGAATGTTTGCAAATCTAAAACTTGCTCTTTTGAAGTGAAGCGAACGTCAGCAGCCCTGTACTGAGGTGCACACATCCATATTGCACAGCCAGCTCTATACTCAGATACCGAGAGATTTAAACGCAGAAATATTGGCGCAATGCGCAATAACAGATGAAAATCGCAGAACTTAAATAACCAAATTCTGTACCCCAACCCTTGTGTCATTAAATAATGCAAAACAAAAAAGGCAAATCAGATTAAAAGAATATTGGGTTTTGCAATATTTATGCATTTCTTGGTACACTTAATCAATAAGAAAATATTGAAACCTGTTATTTCAGATTAGTTTGACAGAAAAATCAATGAAGAGTCAGCAACCTTGTGAAAGTAACTGACATTTTTTGATCTACAGATCGGATTTGTGATAATACTGAATTCCATGACTTTAATTTTTTGTTACTGTGACAATGGCACAGCCCTTTTGGTTATTTTCTTTCCTTCCTGAAGATAGGCTAAAAGCATTCAGAGAAAGAGAAAGAAGAATGTGTGTTTATATTGTGCCTTACATGACCATGATATAGTCCAAAATGCTTTGCATCTAACTGATTTTTGAAATAGCATTACTACTTGCAATGTGCCTGTGGCTCTTGAAAGAAATACAGGGGGGCACTCACCATTTCAATGACAGTAACCTCTGCTTCTGAGCTGAACTTTCAGTTGTCACTGATATCCTTAGGTATTCCTATTATTGTTTTGAGTGATACAGCACGGTAACAAGCCCTTCTGGCCCAATGAAACCGTGCCATCAATTAACCTACTAACCCATAGTCTATAGTCTGTAGGAGGACCTGGATGAAATCCACACTGTCAGAGGGAGAATGTACAAATTCCTTCCAAACAGTGGCATGAATTGCACACAGGTCTCTGGTCTGTTATGGATTTCCTGAGTATGCCCGCAAGCAAATGAATCTCAGGGTTGTATATGGTGACATAAATATACTTTGATAATAAATTTACATTATTTTAAAGTGCTGCGCCAACCACTATGCTACCGTATCACCTCAAGATTCAAGAATCAAGGTTGTTTAATGTCATTTCGAATACATGAATGTAAAGGAGAACAAAATGACTATTACTCTGGCTCTGATGCAGTGTATAAAAACACACTAAGATAAAGAACACAATAATAAAAAACATAATAAATATAAATACATAGGATAGCTTTGATTGATTGATTATACATACAAAAAGTTACGCTAGGCACAGGAGCATCTGTACACAAGGTGTACATGGGAAATGGTAAAGTAGTGGTAGTTGGGGAATGGCGGGGTGGGTTATTGGGGGAGGTGTTGATCAGCCTTGCTACTTGGGGAAAGTAACTGTTGAGTCTGTTGGCCCTAGTGTGGATGCTACTGAGCCTCTTCGCTGATTGGAAATGCCAGTATTATCCTTGCAAGTACAGACAGCAACATTCTGCACATGTCCATATACTGACACCAACACAACAATGAATTTGGAATCTTGAAATTTTCAAGCTGCATCTGCAGGGATCCAATTTTGAATTGGAGTGAGTAGTCAACAGAAGGCTTTCATTTTTATAGTGCAGATTAGTAAAAGGGCTTTTTTTAAAAAAAGCATAAAACAAAATGTTGGAGGAACTCAGCAGGTTAGGTAGCATCTATGGAGAGGAAAAAACAATCAATGTTTCGGGCCAAGACCAATCCTGATGAAGGATCTCGGCATGAAACACCAACTTTATATTTCCCTGTTGAGTGCCTCCACCATTTAATATGTGTTGCTCTAGATTTCCAGCATCTGCAGAATCTCTTGTGCTCAAGATTTTATTCTTCCTCCTTTTTGTGATTGGTGATAGAGGTAAAGGACTGTAGCAGAAAGAATATGATAGGCGATGTCAACTATTTATCCTTCTCCACTGACACGGCCTGACCTGCTGAGTTCCTTCACCATTTTATGTGCATTACTCTGGATTTCCGCATCTTAAAAAAACTCGTGTTTAAGGTTTCCTTTTTAAAAAAATCTGTTCCTTACAACATGTAATAGGCGAGGCATACTAAACTTTAAGCATAATCAAATTTTACCACAGAAGTTATCCAAATCAGCTTTTCCCAATTGTGCACTGCACAAACTAGAGCTAAAAATATCCAAGCAAATCCTGTTGTATAGTCTACAAACATTCGGGCGTTGGCTTTGTGCTCATTTCCTTCTACTTTCTGTTTCATGACTAATGTCCCTGAATGCCTGTGCTTTATTTCACAAGCAGTCATTCTCACTCTTGAAATAAAGAACCACCACCCTTCAAAAGAAACAACCACCATTTCACAATCTACTGCCTAAAGCTGTCAGTCAGCTAGTTTGCATTCTTAGATATGTGGACACAACACACGGTTTCCTTCAAACACCTACTTGGAGCCTCCTTAAAGCATACACTCAGTGACCACTTTATTATGAACAAATGCACATTCTCTTTGCATCAGTTTGAGGGAGAAGCTAAAAGTCCAAAGTAACTTTTATTATCAAGTATGTATAAGTCACCATTTTTTGCAAGTATTTCCACGGAAATGAAGTACACAGAAACTAAGGCTGATAAACTATACAAATATAAAAAAAGGAAACTAGTAATAATAAATAAATAAATAAATGAGACTGAGAACCATGAGTTGCAGAGTCGTTGAAAGTGAAGGTTGTGTTCAATGTGAAAATGTCTATGATGTTTCAGGAGTCTGATGGTTAATAATTGCCCCTGAACCTGGTGGTGTGGGACCTAAGCCTCTCAAGACTTTCACTAACCACTGTCCTAATCTTCTGTTTAACTGCCAAATTAATTACCCTCTATTTCATGTAGGGTGCAGGTTACGTAGCAATTACTTCTAACTACACTGAAATCATTTCAATAATATGCAAATTCACTGCAACTTCTTAGTGTATGCGTTATGCAACATAGCAGTTCCACTGTTTTGTTCAGGTTCTTAAAATGCATATTGTCACAAAAGTATCAGAAATTGGTCAATTTAACCACTGCTGCTGCTAAACATGAACAGCCGCAAGTAATTATTCCACTTCTGTGCAGGGTGTTCTTTAAAACAATTTTCAATTTCTTATATATTTAAATATTAAAAATGATGCTTAAGACATTAAATAATTGAGATAACGCTAATAATTTGTTCTACATGACAGCAACACATTCAGTGTCTGCCAGAAACAAGCTAACTTCACACAGAAACATTGATTAACAATGGTTTATCAAAAACACAAGAAATTCCAGAGATGCTGGAAATCCAGAGCAACACACACAAAATGCTGGAGAAACTCGGCAGGTCAGGCAGCATCTATGGAGAAGAATAAAGAGTAAAGAATAAAGGACGCTGATAAAGGGTCTTGGCTCGAAACTTTGACTCTTTATTCCTTTCCATAGATGCTGCATGTCCTGCTGAGTTCCTCCAGCATTTTGTGAGTGTTCCACTTGTGTACTTAAATGCTCTTTATATTATAAAACCATAAGACATAGGAGCAGAATTAGGCCATTTGACCTGTCTGGTCTGCTCTGCCATTCCATCATGGCTGATTTATTTTTCCTCTCAATCCCATTCTCCTGCCTTTTCCCTGTAACCTTTGACACCCTTTCTCTGCCAAGCCACAAGTCGTCCAGAAAAACAGGACCATCCACCTTCACCTTTCCTTCTTGTCTCCAACTCATCAGGACTAGTCTCTGTCCTATCCACCTAATGCCCACCCCGTCCTCCCTCTTGGTTTCTCTCTACAGTATATCTCTGGCTCCACCAGTCTATAAGCTGCACCTACCATTCTCTTTCACAAGCATAAAACTTTAAAAACCAAAAATAAACAACAGATGCTGGAATCCTGATGAAGAGTTATTATTCAGAAGGGTTATATCTGATTCTCTCATCCAAGACACGCCCTGTTTTCAAGAACAATCAGGGTCATGTCTATGTCATATAACGCAGCACATAAAGGTGATGATTACGCCTTTAACTTGTTAATAAATCAAATATGTTTTTTGAAAGATTAGTTTGATTTGTCACATTGAAATATACAGTGAAATATGTTGCTGGTGGTTAACAACCAACACAGTCCAAGGATATGTTGGGGGGCAGCCCGCAAGTGTTGCCATGCATCTGGTGCCAACATAGCATGCTCACAATTTACTAAATCTAACCCTAACCCATATGTATTTGGAATGTCAGAAGAAACTGGAGCACTCGGAGGAAATCTATGCAGTCAAAGGGAGAATGTACAAACTCCTTATAGACAGCCGTGGAATTGAATCATGATCTTAGAACTAAGCACTGTAAAGTGTCAGGATTCTTCAGACTAAAACATCGACTGTTTATCTCTCTCCATAGATGCTGCCTGATACACTGAGTTCCTCTCGCATTTTGTGTATGCTACTCTGGAGTCCCAGCATCTACGGAATCTCTTGTATTTCCACCTATATCCAGTTCACTCTTTGGGTAGTGGCTTCTAGCACTTAAAATTCTGCTTTCATTTTGATGCATTATTACAGTACTATTCCAGTAAAGTATGCCTTCCAACCATTGTAAATGGATGTACTCCATTAAATGCTTTTTGCGAAGGCTGAGGAAAGTCCATCTCCCACCCCCCATCCTCATCACATTCTACAGGGGTTGTATTGAGAGCGTCCTGAGCAACTGCATCACTGCCTGGTTCGGAAATTGCACCATCTCGGATCGCAAGACCCTGCAGCGGATAGTGAAGTCAGCTGAGAAGATCATCGGGGTCTCTCTTCCTGCCATCACGGACATTTACACTACATGCTGCATCCACAAAGGAAACAGCATTATGAAGGACCCCAAGCACCCGTCATACAATCTCTTTTCCCTCTTGCCGTCTGGGAAAAGGCTCCGAAGCATTTGGGCTCTTACGACCAGACTATATAACAGTTTCTTCCCCCAAGCTATCAGACTCCTCAATACTCCAAGCCTGGACTGACACCTTGCTCTACTGTCCTGTTTATTATTTATTGTAATGCCGGTACTGTTTTTGTGCACTTTATGCAGTCCAGTGTAGGTCTGTAGTCTAGTATAGCTTTCTCTGTTTTTTTTTATTATGCAGTTCAGTCTAGTTTTTGTACTGTCATGTAAACCATGGTCCTGAAAAACGTTGTCTCATTTTCACTATGCACTGAACCAGCAGTTATGGTCGAAATGACAATAAAAGTTGACTTGACTTGACTTGGATACTTGGCTAAATACTAAATGGCATGCTTCATACAGACATAAAACAATACAGCCCACCAGCCCATTTCCTTCTAACCCCTGCCCCTTCACGTACCTATCCGAGTGCTTCTTAAATGATACCACTGCACCTCTATCACAATGAACCTACAGATTTGGGGCACACACTTTATAGCAAGGTCTACCCATGCACCTCACCTTTTAAAACATTTCATTTTCAAGGTAACCAGTTTGCAGATACTTACCATAAGGAACTGGTTTTCCTACACATGCTTTCCATAATACCATAAGACAAAGAAGCAGAATTAGACAATTCCACCCATCATGTCTGCTCCATTTCATCATGACTGATTTATTATCCCTCTCAAACCCATTATTCTGCCTTCCCCCCAAATAACCTATAACATCCTTACTATCCACGAACCTATCAACTTCTGTTTTAAATTCACTGGATTCCAGTTAATTGGGTCATCAGTTAATCAGGACAGCCATTTATTTGGGACAACTCTTAGAAGAACAAAAACCAATCAAGAAAATAGTAGGGATTCCTTTCATTTATTTGTGGCACTGTACTGTTTAATTAGGACTAGAGACTATTGTTGAACAGTTTCTAACTAGCATCAGTCACGTGTGATTATGTGGCAGTTAGACACTACACAGTGCTTTAAGAAAACTGTTTTTAAATAGCGTTAGTTGTGTGTGCTTGTGTTAAAAAACTGGTGATTTTTGTCACTGATTGGTGGCGAGAAATAAGCTGTGGTTTCAAGCATTCAGGCTTGGAATATGCCAGAAATGGCTGGGAGTGAAAATGAAATGATTTCATTACTTCAATAAATTAGGAACTATGAAGAGTTTGAAGGTATCAATGGTAGTTTTGAATGTTACAATGAAAATGAAGATTTGGAGGATGCAATCATTGACAGCATTTTCTGAAGGTAGTCCACCATCTGCACGAGGTATCTGCACTGATTTTGTTTATTTACAATCAAAAGGACACTGCAGGCTATACTGGTCAATAACTATTAGGAACTATAGTACTATAAAACCCAGTTTTATAGTACTGTAGTAGTATTGATAGAACTCTAATTTGTCTTGTATTTCATTTAAATACATAATTTGTAACTCAGTTAAATGGAAGTTTGTCTTTTTTAAACCTGTTTAACTTTCCGTGGAACTTTGGCTAATTGAGGGAACCACTTCATTGGGCCAAAATGTACTGGTCCCAACATGTCCCACTTTATACCCAATGACGTTCCTCACAGCTGTCTGTGGCAATTAATTCCACAGAATTACCACACTTTGGAAAAGTAAATTCCTCCTCATCTCTGTTCTAAAGGGGCATCCCTCTGTTCTGAGGCTGTGCCTTCTGGTCCTAGACTCCCCCATTTTAGGAAATATCCTCTCCACGTCCTCACTGTCTACGCCTTTCAATATTTAATCATGACATGGCTGCTTCTGAAAGTGTGAAATGACTGTTGAACACACTTGCTGCTAACCATGAACCATCATGACATTTGAAACGAATTTCCAAAAGCAAATGGTCACCAGTTAGAAAACTAACACCTTGCAAGCTAATCCCTTTAATCTCTGCATTTAGTATAGCATTTAATAGCATCAGGTATGGGAATAAAGGCTTTAAATTTGGTTTTAAGGACAATTACATTATATAAACTTCACAGCTGTCTCTAATGTAAGGAGATCAAACAACACCAAACAATTGGCTCATTCTGTCAACGGAGGACAGCTGCTGTTGTATAACGATCCTTTTTAGTAACATTAATTATCTCCTGAAACAAAATACTTTATAATCAAACTAGTTAGGGCAGCATGTGAAGGACCAGAAAGATGGTAATGAATTATATTTGATGTTTGCGAGTGTTGTTGAACTAGCATCGAGGTGAATATCTGCTCCAGAGTAATGGGGAAAACAGGAACAGTTCAAACAGTTAAGCCATCTTGTTTGGAAAAACTCAAGGTCGGTAAGCCAAGGGTAAGCCATGAGATAGGTCAGCTGCTGAAATTTTGGTGTCCTTCTTAACAAAGAATGACTGACGTCAGCAAAAAGTACATAACTAAGGCTTTAGAATTAATATGTGTGATTATAAAGTCATGGAGCACAACCAGCCCATGTTGAACTATTATTACCTGAACTGTATGCCTCCATACACCATCCATCTTTGTACCGATCCGAACTTCTCTTATATGTTGAAACTGAGCCCACAACCATCAATTCTACTGGCAGCTCATGCCACACTCTGAGTAAAGTTCCTCCTCAGGTTCCCAATAAATATTTCACCTTTCACCCTTATTTTACTTCTAGTTTCATCCAACCTCAGTGGAAAAAGCCAGTTTGCATTTACCCTTACTTTACCACTCATAATTTTATATAACTATCAAATCTCCCAGCATTCTCTTACACTCCAAGAAATAAAATCCTACCAATTCAACCTTTCCCAAAAACTCAGGTCCTCCAGACCTAGCAACATCCTTATAAATTTTCTTTGTACTCTTTCAACATTATTGTTATCTTTCCTGTACATGGGTGACCAGAACTGCACACGATACTCCAATTTGGCCTCACCAACATCTTACACAACTTCAACATAATATCCCAACTATTATACTCAATACTTTGATTTATTCAGGCCAATGTGCCAAAAGCTCTCTTTACGAACTTATCTACCCGTAACACCATTTTCCAGGACTTACGGATCTAAAGTTCAAAGTAAATTTATTATCAAAGTATATGTCACCATATACAATCCTGAGATTAATTTTCTCATGGGCATTCACAGTAAATTCAAGAAACACACTAGAGTCAACAAAAGACTGTACTCAGCAGGACTGACAAGTAACCAATGTAAAAAAATAATAAAGAAGCAATAAATATCGAGATACAAGCTCAATTTAAGAACAGCTTCTTCTCCTCTGCTATCAGATTTCTGAACTTTCCATGAACACTACCTCATTATTCCTTTTATTCTGGCACTATTTATTAATTTTAGAATTTATAACTCTATGTCTTTGCACTGCACTGCTGCCAAAAAACAACAAATTTCACAGCGTTATGTCAGTGATAATAATTCTAATTCTGATTCTAATTTGGCCTTAGGGATGCAGAGAAATATTTTTGACCTACAGTGCTGGCTCTGAAAATCTCCTCTTATTCTGCAACCCCTGAACTTAGTGGATACTACATTTTCCACTTAATTAAATCTGTACTCTATTAATTGGCAGGAATTACTTGAATCCTATTTAGTTCAGTCTAAAACATTCAGTCTACAATGTTTTTCTTTAATTAGTATGTTCTTCACTTACTCTTAATTCCAAAGATTAAAGAGAACCAATGGCAGAATATTTTTAAAAAATATTTTAAGAGAAGAAAATGCTTTGTTCACCCATTTATCTGCTTTTGTTTGCTATATTTAACTCAGTTTTCTATATTACTCAAGCTTGAGGCTAACACCCAATACATTCAGGTGGAACTGAGGGACTGTACCGTCCAAGTGCAAGTGAGGGTCAAATAACTGTTTATCACTAAGATTATTAAAGTTGTTTTATGGTATTTAAAATGAGAAAACTGCTAATGCAGCATTTTTTGTTGAATATTGCTATTAACCAAGCAGACTCACAAAAGAATAATTCATTAAATCTAAAGCCTTGTGGGAAAACAGAATTTCACAGGCACACTGCATGGAAAAAGACCTTTTGGCCTAAATAAGCTATGCCAACCAAGTTCCTATCTAAACACTAAGATACTGCGATATGAATTCTCCATTCTGAAACAAACTAAGTAACACACACAAAAATGCTGAAGGAACTCAGGAGACCAGGCAGCATCTGTAGAAATGAATGAATAGTCAGTATTTTGGGCCAAAACCTTTTGTCAAGACTGGAAGTGAAGGGGGCAAGCTGGTGAGAGGCGAAGGATAGCTAAAAAGTAATAGGTAAAACCAAGAGTGTAGGAAAGGCAAAGGGGTGGAGAGGGAGCAATCTGATAGGGAGAGGAGAGTGGACCACTAGAGAAAGGGAAAGAGCAGTGGACCCAGGAGGAGGTGATATGCAGGCGAGAAGAGGTAAGAGGCCAGAGTGCAGAATAGAGGAAGAGGGGAGATGGTCTGAAACTAGTCTGAAATGTTCACAGACCAACTCAACTCAGATGAAATAATGTATTGGCAATTTAAAACAAAATGGGCCCAAAGTGATAAAGTACACATTTTAGAATTTCAGTTGTGAGGAGGGAAACCAAAAAAAAAGCACATGCCTATTATTTAACTGAAATATAATTGATTGGGTCAATTATGGCTAACATGAGAGGGCACAGTTTTAAGGTGTTTGGAAGTAGGTGCAGAGGAGATGTCAAGGGTAAGTTTTTTTTTTACGCAGAGAGTGGTGAGTGCGTGAAATAGGCTGCCAACAATGGTGGTGGAGGTGGATAAGATAGGGTCTTTCAAAAGACTCCTGGATAGGTACATGGAACTTGGAAAAATAGAGGGCTATGGGTAACCCTAGGTAATTTCTAAAATAAGTACATGTTTGGCACAGCATTGTGAGCTGAAGGGCCTGTATTGTGCTGTAGGTTTTCTATGTTTCTATGGGTCGTCATTGCTGCTTTTTGATAGATATGAAATAAACAGAGGAATGATTCCACTTCTAATAAAGAAAATGGGTGAGCTATTATTGATGTCATATAAATGAAAATTGCCAAAATAATTGAGAATCAAACATAAAGAATCTTCATACATAAAAATATTGAAGTCCTTGCATCAGTTAATCGGACGACATTACTGAAGAGCAATGAATTATTGTACTTCTTGTTTTTGTTCTGTTAGGAATTAATAAGGCTGAAGCCATAACAGGGGATCAATTAAAGCTGAGAGTTCAGGACGAATTGAATCAAGATAAAAGCTGCAGAATGAGATAGTTTGCACAAAGAATCTCCATTTTCAGAAAGATGACCTAAAATGGTCTCAGATAGCAATAAAACACTATTTTATATACAGGCACACAAAGATAAATACAAACAGCTTGTAATTCAAGTTTACCACACACAAAAGGTATACACGCTATGGCCACATTATTAGGTACACTTGCACATTGATGTAAATATCTAATCAGCTAATCATGTAGCAGCACATTAAAGGACCAAACATTAGAATAGGGAAAAAATATGATCTAAGTGATTTTGACCGTGGAAAGGTTGTTGGTGCCAGATGGAATGGATTGAGTATTTCAGAAACTGATGATATCCTGGGCTCTTCATGCACAACAATCTCTAGCAGGATTCCCAACCTTTTTTTATGTCATGGACCAATACCATTAAGCAAGGGATTTGTGGACCCCAGGTTGGGAACCCCTGCCTAGAGTTTACAGAGAATGGTGCTAAAGACAAAATAACATCCAGTGAGCGGCAGTTCTGTGGGTGAAAACATTTTGTTAAATGAGAGGTCAAAGGAGACAGGAAGGTGACAGTAACTCCAATAACCACATGTTACGACAGTGGTGTGTAGAAGAGCATCTCTGAATGCTCAACATCTCAAAGCTTGAAGTGGATGGACTGCGCAGAAGACCATGAACACACACAGTGGCCACTTTATTAGGTGCCTCCTGTACCTTATAAAGTGGCCACTGAGTGCAGTGTGCTGATGAAAAGTACCACCATTTTACACAACAATGACCAGGAAATAGCAAAAGATTTGAGTAGATCTCCAGCATTTTACATTAAGTATTATTTGAATCCAAGCATGATAATTCATTAAGAAGTCTTTAAAAAATAAAATGTTGGAACACAAGTTTTCCCTTCTGAAAACAAAAGGACAAGCTCTAGTCAGCAAATCTAAACAGTGCCTGGAGAAAGCCAGTTTATACACTCTACTGTGTCAGCATTCTGGAATGTGCAAGACATAATTAACCCTAATGAGATTTATGGGCCATAATTTACCTTCCTGACTCATTATAAGCACCACAAGCCCTAAAAGTTAATAACGTGTATGCTCCATCTCAAAGATTCCAAAGTAGCGAATGACCTGGTTATCCAAGATCAAATAAGCAATCTAACATTCAAACATTTCCAATAATGAAGGTAAAGATTGATTAATGTTTGGTCAGCTGATAATGTATATTTTTTCTGGTATTATCCTGTTGCTGCCATTATAATAAGCCAAAGTCATATAGAATCATAGAGCAATGCAGCATGGATATAGGCCTTTTGGCCCAACAAATCTATGCTGGCCATACTGCCCAGTCAGTCCCAATTTCCCGTGTTTGGTCCATTTCTCCCTAAGCAAGGGGTTCCCAACCTTTTTTAAAGTCATGGAGCCTTACCAATAACCATCCAATTATCTTGGATGGGAAAATATTTATGAGTTTATGTTACTAACCTCTAACTAAAATTTAGCATTTTCTTCAATTAATTTAACATAATTGGTTCCTTTTGCAATCCTATGTATTTCATTTTATATACTTAACATACTATTCTGGGAAGGGGTTCATGGGCTGCATCGGACTGCCAAGGAGTGGGGGATGGGGGGTCCTTGGCAGAAAAATGTTAAGAACCCCTGCTCTAAGCCCAAACCCTCCAGGTACATGTCCAAATGTTCCTTTAAAAATACTATTAAACCTGCCTCAACCACTTCCTCTGGCATCTCGTACTTACTCCATTTTTCTTTTATATTTTCCCCTCTCATCCTAAATCTATGTCCTTCTAGCTTAGGCCTCCCTTTCTTTGGGGAAACTACCATGCAGTTTAACAAAGCCTCTCATAGTTATAAACATTTCAATCAGGTTATTGCCTTTCATTCTCTTAAGTTCCAAGGAATAAAGACCTAACCTGCCCAACCTCTCCCTATGACTCAGGCACTCTAGTCTTAGCAAGATCCTTATAAATTTTTTCTTCACTCCTTTCAGTTTAATCATATCTTTTCTGGAACAGAGTGACTAAATAGTACACAGTAATCGAAGTGTGGTCTCACCGATGACTCATAATTTCCCAATCCCTATATGAAGGCCAATGTGCAGAATGCCTTCCTCACTATCCTGTCTAACAGTGATGCCTTTTTCAATGATCTAACCACTTGTACTCTTAGTACCTCTGTACCATTACACGCTCTAGTGCCCTACTATTCAAATCATAATCCTACTTTGGTTTGACTTTCCAAAATACATCACCTCACACTTACCTGTATAGAAAACCATTTGCCACTCCTCTTAACAGACCAAGATTCTCTTGTAATCTACATTGACCTTCTTCACTATCAACCACATCTCTTAATTTCATGCCACACACAAGGCCCATTGGGTTATAGATATTCATTTCTTTTCTATTCAGACATGAAGCTGTATTTACATTCTGCAATGCGTTTTGCTGAGTTTCTCTACAGTAGAACAGCGGTTAGTACAATCACTTTACAACACCAGTGATCACCAAACAGGATGCAATTCCAGCTGCTGTCTATAAGGAATTTGTACATTCTTCCTGTGATCACATGGATTTCTTCTAGATGCTCCAGCTTCCGCCCACATTCTAAAGATGCACTGGTTATGGAC
Source organism: Hemitrygon akajei (assembly GCF_048418815.1). Taxonomy (NCBI): domain Eukaryota; kingdom Metazoa; phylum Chordata; class Chondrichthyes; order Myliobatiformes; family Dasyatidae; genus Hemitrygon; species Hemitrygon akajei. The sequence continues at coordinate 44,072,901 of NC_133152.1, read as the reverse complement.
AGTGAGTTGTGGGCATGCTATGTTGGTGCCAGAAGCGTGGGGACACTTGCTGGTTGCCCCCAGCACATCCTCGGACTGTGTTGGTCAATGCATCTCACCCTATGTTATGATATTTTGGTGTACTTGTGACAAATAAAGCTAACCTTTAATGTCAGAACTGAGAAATTATACCATCTTCTATTTTGGCAATCAATGCCAGAATCAAAACATGCCAACAAAAACAGATGTTCTATATAATCAGCAAGGAATATTCAAAGAAACTACCAGAAGCCTTTCAATGTTCACGTTAAATTAATTTCAATGCTTGAAGTGTAAAGATCCATGTTACAGAAATTTGAAATAGTTAATATTGTCCACTTTGTTTATAATTCACTCTTGATGATAAAAACAATTCACAACTGTCTGGACCAGAGTCTGACTTATTCTACCAGTTGTGATACCCGTTATACTAGAACTTTGTGTCATTCCATTGCTGGATTGAGCTGTAGAATTGTTATTTTTCTTGTAGTTTAACTTTCCTATGCTTGTTTGTATTTATATATAATCTCATATATACATGTAATTGTTTAGTGAATTTTCCAGTAAGTACGGGACAGTTCCAACTGGATTTTCTAGAAATTTCTTAGTTTTCAGTTGCAGGTGTCATGCTATTTGAATCCTGCCATTTTATAGGTTAATTGATCATCACTGGAGTATGAGACAACATGACTGCTTTTTCTAATTTTTTTCCTCGGATCTTCTTTCTTTCTTTGTTTTCTGTTCTTGACCCACAATAAAATTCACTAGTAATAAGTTTTATGCCTCATTCTTGACTTCCAAAGAACTGTTGGCTCGCAAAAGAATCTGGATCCAACACCACTTTATAAATATTCTTAAAATTAAGTGTTCACACACAGGGTTGTTTTCCAAACACGGTAATTGCTTCACGCTCTTACTTAGTTTATATAAGACCCGAGGCAAATAAACAACAATGTTCAGCTCCCACCAGTTCCGCCCACTTCACTGCTCAAGGCACATAATGAAGAAGTTCATTTCCTACCAATAAGGCTCTTAAAGCTGTCTACTGTTCCCCAATTCAAATATACTTTATTTTTCACATCTAGCCAAGAATAATCACTGTACTGTATGAGGCAACATGAATAGATTTAAAGAATGCTGTTGTACTCTTTTATTGTAGCTATGTACCCATCTAAAAAAACTAATTCTGCAGATTCAGAATCAGAATCAGGTTTAATACCACTGGCAGATGTTGTGAAATAAGTTGACTTCGTGGCAGCAGTACAATGTAAGACACAATAATAGAAAAAAAAACTGAATTACAGTATATTTATAAATAACAGTTAAATTAAATAAGTAGCGCAAAAACAGAAACAAAAAAGCACTGGTTGTGTGTTCATGGATTTAAGGTCCATTCAGAAATTGGATGGCAGAGAGAAAGACGCCATTCCTAGATCTCTGAGTGTGTGTCTTCATGCCTCTCTGAGAATATAGGGTGGACAAGGAGAGGATGTTTCCTATGGTGGGAGAGTCTAAGACCATAGGATACAGCCTCAGAATAGAGGGTCGTCCTTTTAGAATGGAGATGAAGAATTTCTTTAGCCAGAGAGTGGTTAACCTATGTAATTCATTGCCACAGGTGGTTGTGAGGGTCAAGACAATGGGTATATTTAAGGCAGAGGTTGACAGATACTTGATTAGTCAGGGCATGAAGGGATATGGGGAGAAGGCAGGAGACTGGGGCTAAGAGGGAAAATAGATCAGCCATGATGAAATGGTAGAACAGACTTGATGGACCAAATGGTCTAATTCTGCTCCCAAATGTTATGGTCTTAACATATTTCTACTACAGAAGAAGGGGTAAAGGGTAGCTACTGGCTCCTTTGGGCAGATGGTGTTCATCAGCTGTGGTTGGCAGCTCATCTGGGAGAGGGAAAACTCTTTAAACCTCTGCTGTCTTGCAGCAATTCCTACATGGGAAAAGCTTTGGGAAGAAACCCTGAGGAAAAGTCCAGAGCTGGAGTCCCTAAGGCAGTCCTACGTTGAGTTCAACGCTGACTGGCCACTCCTGCAACACCACTGATGCCAAACTGTATTGGTTCTGCCGGTTTTTTGGGTTCATCAGCTGTGTGGAGAAAGGGAGCTTGCTACACAGGCAACAGCCTGCTCTCCATATCATATTGCCCTGGCTTGCATATCACACAGACAGCTGGGACACCACATCCACTGTTGAACCCAACCAATGGGGGTCTCAACCAAGAGATTAACCTAGTATAATGAAGCCACTAAATGTATAGTTATAAGAAAATTCAGTCCACTGTTTCTCATGGCTTGAATAAAGGATACTACTTCAATACAATTACAGCACTATATGGGAGGGAAGGAGTAGACTGATCTTGGTGTCTGTGAAAAGGTCGGCACAGCATCATAGGCCGAAGGACGTGCACTATGCTGGACTGTTCTATTTTGCAATTTCTTACAAATAAACTTTGCTGACTAACAGAAAGATCTTTTTTTTAAAAAAAAGATAAACTAACATTATCTGTAATCTTAAACTTTAGTAAATGTATAGATTTCAATTGGAAAAATAAATTTATGTACTATTCTGAAAACTATAGATTGATGAAGATAGAACTTAGTTCGATGAATTATAATAGAACATAATAGTTATTTAGTGAATAATGTGGTAACAGGTGGAAAGTGGCAAATTATGGTACAAATGTAGTAAAGCAAAAACAGTATTTGCTGCTCAGGGTAGTAAATCCACGTTGAATAGAAGTCTGTTGCAAACAACATGTCCAAAGGTCAGTAATCAGATGTCCATGGGATAGGATTGGGTATTAGATATTATAGTCAGCAGCTTATCACAGTTTCAATTTTGCTGCATCTGATTTTTTTCAACTAATTTGAAGTGCCTTAGAAATTGTGAACAAGAATGTTGTGAATCTTTCTGGATGGTTTGAACACTTTGGGCAGATTCACCAGAAGAAAATTGTATTCATACAAAATAGAGATTCAGAAACTGTAGGAAAAATCTGTCCACACTGGAAGACCGGAGACACTATTTGTCATCTTTAATAGGGATGAGTTAAAAGCTCAATCAAGGAAAGAAGTAATATTGGAGGAGCATTTATTCATTTGTTTGATTATTTATCTGTCTATCTATTTATCTATTGGTAGAGCTGGAACAAGCCCTTCTGATTCAACAAGCTACACCCTAGCAACCAACTTACTTCAACCCTAACCTAATCACAGGACAATTTATAATGACCAATTAACCTGCTAACCAGTATGCCTTTGAACTGTGAAAAGAAACCGAAGCAGAGACTGAAACTGCCGGAACTGAACTCCAAACTCGGGAACACTCCAAGCTGTAATTGCGCCGTGCTAGTGTGGCGCACAAGCATACAGGCTCCCAGAAAGCCATGAGAAGCTCAGTTAACTGTATGGCCCCCATCTTAGTGAGCAGCGAGACATTAACATTCACCATTCCACTACCTATTCTCGCCATGAGCAACTTGGTCTCAAAAGTCAGCAAGGCCCTCTAAATCACACAATCAACTATCAGAAGGAAGATTCACCCAGAAAAGTGGTAAACTGCAGATGTTGGAAATAGAACAGAGAATGCTGGAGATACTGTGACCACTGAGACAGTTTATGTTTCTGGCTTTTATCAGATTAACTCATCTGAACCAAAAATAGTGGAAACAGAAATATGCACTCAGTGACCACTTTATTTGGTCCACTTTACGTTAATGTAAATATCTAATCAGCCAATCATGTAGCAGCAACTCAATACATAGTTGTTCAGACCAAACATCACAATGGGGAAGAAACATGATCTAAGTGACTTTGACTGTGGAATGATCAGACCTGGGTGGTTTGAGTATCTGAGAAACAGCTGATTTCCTGGAGGTTCTAGAGTTTACAGAGAATGGTGTGAAAAATAAAAATAAAATCCAGTGAGTGGCCTCGTTAATGAGAGAGGTCAGAGGAGAATGGGCAGACTGGTTCAAGCTGACAGGAAGGTGACAGTAACTCAAACACCACATATTACAACAGTAGTGTGCAGAAGAGCATCTCTGAATGCACAGCATGTTGAACCTTGAAGTGGATGGACTACAGCAGCAGAAGACCACATTCACCAACAACCTGTTCACCCTTATTGCTGGAGGAACTTAGCAGGTAAGGCAACAGCTATAGAGTGGAATAAACAGTCTTAAAGATTCTGGCTTCTTCCCCTTCCAGTTCTGTTTTGTTTTACTTAGAGATATTTATTTATTTAAATACTAAATATTTATTTATTTATCTATCTATTTATTTATTTTTATTTAAGGATATAACACAGAAAAGACCCTTCCAGACTAATCAGCCATACTACCCAGCAACTCACTTTTACAACCCTAGCCTAACCACAGGAGAATTTACAATAACCAATTAACCTACTGATCCGTAAGTCTTCGTAATGTGGGAGGAAACCAGAGCACCCGGAGGAAACCCCACACGCTCATGGGGAAAACATACTAACTTCTTCCAGACGGTGCCAGAATAGAGCTCCGAACTCTGATGCCCTGAGCTATACCAGCATTGTGCTAACTGCTAGACTACCATGATGCCTCAGCCCAAAACATTGATTGTTTTCTCCTATCCATAGATGCTGCCTGAGCTGCTGAGCTCCAACATACATCACTTTGTGTGTTGCTCCAGATTACAAACATCTGCAGAATCTCTTGCGTTTATGACCTGTTCAGCAAAGCCCAGTTTGGAATTTTCCAGCAGCACTTGGCTCTAGATCTCTGCTGAATTCCAAAGGTGAGGTGGTGGCAAGTGCCTCTGATGTCAAGGCAGTGCATAACTGAATGAAGCACTGAGGAGACTTGTCAACACACAACACTGGGTTAAAAAAAAATCTCTGATGCTTGAAGTTATAGCTCAGACAAAGGAAGATAGATGTAGTGGTTGGAGGTCAATAAATTCAGCTCCAGGACATCACTATGAGAATTCCTCAGGGTAATGCCCTTGGTCAATGCATTTTCAGCAGCATCATCGTGACCTTCTTCCAATTATAAGGTCAGACACGGGGATATTTGCTGATGATTACAAAGTGCTCCATTTCATCTGAAACTCCTCAGCAAATGAAGCAATCCTTGCCTGAATGCAGCTAAACCAAGACAGCACTGAGGGTTAGGCAAGCTTTTCTGGTGCCCTGCAATTGAAAGGAGCTGGAACAGTTGATTAAAAAGGCCATGGCAAGGTCTTCACTGCAAATGGCTGCAGGGCCACAGAGGTGATAAAAATCAATGTAGGACAATTGGAATGGAAAATAAGCTCAAGTGCCTAGGAAAAAAGAAACAAGCTGCATAAAGTTAGGCAGTAGAGGGTGATAAGAATAGAAATAAGGAGTTGTAAGTATAAAGTTCATGTATGGTACTGTCAGACAACAACAAATGTATTCAGGAACCAGAGTTAATGATTAAGATTAAAAATCATTGAAGAAAAACCACGAACTGAATGGGGTTAAAGAATAACTTCACAATCCATCAATGACTCATACTGTGACTACCCTTACATTGAGAGATCAGAGATGACAAAGCAAAATTTCAAAAAATTTAATTAGTTAAAAATATCCTGAGATGAGAAATATGTGACACATTAAAAAAAAATCAGAGGCTTATTGTGATGTTTAATAGGCTGACGCACACAAAATTCTGGAAAAACTCAGCAGGTCAAGCTACATCTACATAAACAGTCAACAGTTCAGGCCAAGGGAGGAAGAAGGGGGAGAAGATCAGGGGGAAGAAGCCAGAATAAGATGATGAGGAGAGAAGGAGTACAAGGTGATAGGTAAAACCAGGAGAGGAGCAAGATGAGTTGATGGGGAAGGGGGAGTTAAGTGAGAAGCTAGGAGGTGATAAGCAGAAGAGGTAAAGGGCTGATGAAGCAGGAATATGACAGGAGAGGACAGTGGACCATGGAAGAAAGGGAAGAAGGAGGGCCACCAGAGAGGCAGGTGAGGAGAAGAGGTAAGAGAGGAGGCAGAATAGGGAATGGAAAAATAGAGAAGGGGGAAGGGGAGAAATTGACGTTTATGCTGTCAGGTTGGAGGCTACCCAGACAGAAACGGAAATGCTACTTCTCCAGACTGAGAATGGCCTCATTGTGGCAGTAACCTAGACTCTCAGCTACATACCACTATTCCGTCAAGGAAGAAAGCTGTTTCTTATTCTGTTTAATTAAGCAAAGAAAATAGCTAAAGTAGGAGAACAATAGGGAACAGTGACTATAACATAAATAGGCTCTGTGCCAGGCAACTAGAGTAAAATAGAGTAACCAAAGATTAGTATGCTTCAGTCAGGATAACATGTGCATCCTAATCAGCCAATCATGTAGCAGCAACTCAATACATAAAAGCAAGCAGACATGGCCAAGAGGTTCAGTTGTTGTTCACAACAAACATCAGAATAGGGAAGAAAAGTGATCTAAGTGATTTTAACCATGGAATGATTGTTGGTGTCAGATGGGGTGGTTTGAGTATTTCAAAAACTGCTTATCTCCAGTGATTTTCACACACAAATCTCCAGAGTTTACAGAGAATGGTGCAAAAAACAAAAACATCCAGTGAGCAGCCATTCTGTGGGTGAAAATGCCTTGTTAATGACAAACATCAGAGGAGAACGGCCAGACTGGTTCAAGCTGACAGGAAGGTGACAGTAACTCAAATAACCACACGTTACAACAGTGGTGTGCAGAAGAGCATCAGTGAAAATAGAACACGTCAAGCTTTGAAGACGATAGGCTACAGCAACAGAAGACCATGGACAGACACTCAGTGGCCACTAAATTAGGTACAGCAGCTAAGTGAGATAAAATGGAACATTGCCATGATTAAAAAGAGAAAGGCAATTAAAAACTATACATCTGTAATTAACAGTCAGGAGCTGAAAGAGGATCACGAGGCAAGGAAAAAGATGTGAATGTTATCAGTCAGGAAGTCACAGTAAATGAAAAATTTAAAAAACAAACAACTGCAGATACTGGAAACATTTATATGAATATGGCAAAGGCATCAAATTTTACACAAAAAATCTATTCTATGTTTCAAGCCAAATGATAACATCAGAAGCCAGACAAACCTCAAGAATATGGAAAATTTATAAACTCAAGATGAAGAACTGCTGCCTACTTGTTCTTGCAGAAACATGGATCCAGGGCAACATCCCATGCACCAATCTTCAGGCCATGACACTCAGGGGCTTATGCTATTATTCTGTGAACGTATGTACCATCATTACCTTTGTGCTGTGTGTGACTGTACGTGTTGTGTTTTGCACATTGGCCCTTGAAGAATGCTGTTTCATTTAGCTGTATACATGGTTTTGGTTGAATGGCGAGCACTGTGAGGGTCATGTTTTTTGACTTCTCCAGTGCATTCAACACCAACCACCCTGCTCTGCTGGGTGAGAAGCTGACAGTGATGCAGGTGGATGCTTCCCTGGTGTCATGGATTATTGATTACCTGACTGGCAGACCACAGTACGTGTGCTTGCAACACTGTGTGTCAGACAGAGTGGTCAGCAGCACTGGGGCTCCACAGGGGACTGTCCTGTCTCCCTTTCTCTTCACCATCTACACCTCGGATTTCAACTACAACACAGAGTCTTGCCATCTTCAGAAGTTTTCTGATAACTCTGCCATAGTTGGATGCATCAGCAAGGGAGATGAGGCGGAGTACAGGGCTACGGTGGGAAACTTTGTCACATGGTGTGAGCAGAATCATCTGCAGCTTAATGTGAAAAAGACTAAGGAGCTGGTGGTGGACCTGAGGAGGGCCAAGGCACTGGTGACCCCTGTTTCCATCCAAGGGGTCAGTGTGGACATGGTGGAAGATTACAAATACCTGGGGATATTAATGGACAATAAACTGGACTGGTCAAAGAACACTGAGGCTGTCTACAAGAAGGGTCAGAGCCGTCTCTATTTCCTGAGGAGACTGAGGTCCTTTAACATCTGCCGGACAACGCTGAGGATGTTCTACGAGGCTGTGGTGGCCAGTGCTATCATGTTTGCTGTTGTGTGCTGGGGCAGCAGGCTGAGACAGACACCAACAGAATCAACAAACTCATTCGTAAGGCCAGTGATGCTGTGGGGGTGGAACTGGACTCTCTGACAGTGGTGTCTGAAAAGAGGATGCTGTCCAAGTTGCATGCCATCTTGGACAATGACTCCCATCCACTCCATAATGTACTGGTTAGGCACAGGAGTACATTCAGCCAGAGACTCATTCCACCGAGATGTAACACTGAGCATCATAGGAAGTCATTCCTGCCTGTGGCCATCAAACTTTACAACTCCTCCCTCGGAGTGTCAGACACCCTGAGCCAATAGGCTGGTCCTGGACTTATTTCCACTTGGCATGATTAACTTATTATTATTTAATTATTTATGGTTTTATATTGCTATATTTCTTCACTATTCTTGGTTAGTGCGGCTGTAATGAAACCCAATTTCCCTCGGGATCAATAAAGTATGTCTGTCTGTCTGAATGACAAACTTGAACTTGAATAGGAAGCATAGTCAATGGATACAGCAATTCTCTGCCATTCCCTTGTTTCTTGTAACAGTTTTGCCAGCTTGTCATTTAGACCCCTTTCTTCTTTTTTTATTTACTTGAAGTCTGCTTTTATATTCCTTGAATTACTAATAAACTATTGCACAGTTTGCACCCCAGAATCCTGCAACCAACTTCTTTTCCATGAAATGGCATTGCAGGAATGGTTCATGACCAAAATGGAATTATTAATTAAAATATCCATGGATTTTATGTTACCACCTCCCAGAACTTTGAAATATGGCAGCAATATTTGCCCCACAGAAGTCAAAGTGTGGTTGTAGACGGGTCATATTCTGCACGGAGCTTGGTGGCCAGTGGTGTGCCTCAGGAATCTGTTCTGGGACCCTTACTCTTCGTGATTTTTATAAATGACCTCGATGAGGAAGTGGAGGGATGGGTTAGTAAGTTTGCTGATGACACAAAGGTTGGGGGTGTTGTGGATAGTGTGGAGGGCTGTCAGAGGTTACAGCGGGACATTGATAGGATGCAAAACTGGGCTGAGAAGTGGCAGATGGAGTTCAACCCAGATAAGTGTTAAGTGGTTTATTTTGGTAGGTCAAATATGATGGTAGAATATAGTACTAATGGTAAGACTCTTGACAGTGTGGAGGATCAGAGGGATCTTGGGGTCTGAGTCCATAGGATGCTCAAAGCAGCTGCGCAGGTTGACTCTGTGGTTAAGAAGGCATACGGTGTATTGGCCTTCATCAATCGTAGAATTGAATTTAGGAGCCGAGAATGTTGCAGCTATATAGGACCCTGGTCAGACCCCACTTGGAGTACTGTGCTCAGTTCTGGTCGCCTCACTACAGGAAGGTTGTGGAAGCCATAGAAAGGGTGCAGAGGAGATTTACAAGGATGTTGCCTGGATTGGGGAACATGCCTTATAAAAAAACAGGTTGAGTGAACTCGGCCTTTCCTCCTTGGAGCAATGGAGGATGACAGGTGAGCTGATAGAGGTGTATAAGATGATAAGAGGCATTGATGGTGTGGATAGTCAGAGGCTTTTTCCCCAGGGCTGAAATGGTTGTCACAAGAGGACACAGGTTTAAGGTGCTGGGGAGTAGGTTCAGAGGAAATGTCAGGGGTAAGTTTTTCACTCAGAGGGTAGTGAGTGCGTGGAATGGGCTGCTGACAACGGTGGTGGAGGCGGATACGATAGGGTCTTTTAAGAGACTTTTAGATAGGTACATGGAGCTTAGTAAAATAGAGTGCTATAGGTAAGCCTAGTAATTTCTAAGGTAGGGACATGTTCGGCACAACTTTGTGGGCCAAAGGACCTGTATTGTGCTGTAGGTTTTCTATGTTTCTAAAATAAATTAAGTCACATGGGTGCAGTGGTCCAGAGTGGGCACGTTGGCTGGTTGTATGTCTAACTAAAAAATAAATGGTAGCACTATTCAGCATCAGTGATCGAGGTTCAGTTCTGACACAGTCTGAAAGGGGTTTGTATGTCTCCCCATTACTGCGTGGGTTTCATAAGACGCAGGCACAGAATTAGGCCACTTGGACATTTTTATCCCCTCTCAACTGCATTCTCCTGCTTTCTCCCCATCACCTTTGATACCCTGATGAACCAAGAACCTATAAACCTCTGCTTTAATTATACACAATAACTTGGGCTCCACAGCTGTTTGGGGCAATGAATTCCATAGATTCACAACCCTCTGGCTAAAGAAATTCCTTCTCATAAAGTGCATGACCATACACTTCCCTACACTATATTCCAACTGTCATTTCTTTGCCTATTCTCCCAAACTATGTCCTTCTGTATACTCTCTGCTTTCTCAACACTACCTGCCCATCTACCTATCTCTGTATCATTGGCAAACTGTTGATATATACTGTAATGTGAAAAAATTCTTTCCCAATACTGACCGCCATGAAACACCACTAGACATCGGCAGCCAACCAGAAAAGGCCCCCTTTATTTCCACTCTTTACCTCCTGCCAATCAGTCCATCTTCTCTCCATGCCAGTGATACCAATGGGCTGTTATCTTGTTAAGCAACCTCATGTGGGGTACCTTGTCAATTGCTTTTTGAAAATCCAAGTAAACAACATCCACTGACTCTCCTTTGTCTATCCTGCCTGTTATTTCCTCAAAAAATTACAACAGATTTGTCAGGCAAGAATTCCCCTCAAGGAAGCCATACTGACTTTGGCGAACTTTATCATGTGCCTCCAAGTACCCCGAAACTTCATTCTTAATAGTGGACTCCAACTTCTTCCCAACCACTGAATTCAGGCTAACTGGCTTACAATTTCCTTTCTTCTGCCTCCCTCCCTTCTTAAAATGTGGAGAGGCAATTGTAATTTTCAGTGCTCCGGAACCATTCCAGAATCTAACAATTAGTGAAAGATCATTACCCTCCCACATTCCAAAAATGTACAAGCTAGTAAGTTAATTGGTCACATGGGTATAATTGGTTGGTGTGGGCTCATTGGACAGGAAGGGCCTTTTACCATGCTGCATTTCTTAAAAAACAGAAAAACAACAAAGGACTTTTTACAGACATTAGTATTAAAGGGATTGCCGAAATACAGTTAAGGTTGATAAGAGATAAAGGAGATGCAACAGAATGAAAACAAAATCACAGAATTAAAAAAATATTTATATAACTTTCGTAACCTCAGAATTTTCCAAAGCTTGTTGTTGTAAATTATGCACCTCCAAGTATGGGTATTATAATGGAAGAAAAGAAATGGCAGACAATTTACTCAGCAAAAACACACAACAATGCTAATGCACTTTTGCTGTTTTACCCAAGCACCAAATGTTTCCCAGTTCAAACCTCACTTCAGAAACTTGAACACATAATCCAAGATGATAGGAAACCTAATCATGACATGGTTAGCGTAAAAGGAAGTCAGATATGTATTACTTGGACAAATATAGTTACCAGGGCTAGATTACGTTACAAGCTATCACAAGCTACAACTATTAAGGCTGTGTACAGGAGATTTATTTTGTGCTTCTTGAAGATATCTATATTTTTTCCTAATAAAACATCTCTTTCACTAATGCGTTAATACTCTGTATATAATGTTACTAGTCATGAAAGACATTTATGTCAGTGTTGGATGGCCTCATAGTTCTCATGTAATCACCTAAAATGAAGGCAGTCATCTTGAATTTCACAAGCTGCTGAGGCTGTTTACTGTGAATATGATGGCTGCAGAAAGCAGTTTCAGATGACATCGCTTCTTAATTGATCTCCTGCAAAGCCTATGTTCTTTCCAGCAAGGTTAATTGAATTTGTTAAATTAAACCTCAATACCTGAACGCAAAATACTTTTAAATTCCATGAAACCCATGGTTTAGCTCCATAAGACATAAGAGTAGAATAAGACCTTTCGGCCCATTTAGTTCACTTTTCCATCATGGCTGATTTATTTATTGTCTCAACCATATTCCTCCCCAACCACTGACACCCTTACTAATCAAAAACCTATTGACCACTATTTTAAATATGCCTATGACTTGGCCTCCACAGCTGCCCATGGCAATGAGTTCAACAGATTCACCACTCTCCGGCTATAGAAATTCCTCCTCACCCCTGTTCTAAAAGGATCCTCTTCTATTCTGAGGCTGTGCCCTCTGGTCCTGGACACACTCACTAATGGAAACATCCTCTGAAATCCACTCTATCTAGGCCTTTCAATATTCAATAGGTTTCAATGAGATACCCCTCCTCATTCTTCTAAACTCCAGCAAGTACAGAACCGGAGCGATCAAACACTCTTTGTACATTAACCCTTTCATTTCTGAGATCATTCTCATGAAGCTCCACTAGACCCTCTCCAATGCCAGCACATCCTTTCTTAGATAAACTGCTCATAATGCTCAAGGTGCAGTCTGACCAATGCCTTTTCAAGCCTCACTGTTACATCCTTGCTATTATATTCTCGTTCTCTCGATGAGCATTTGAATATAGCGCTGATGTTACAGGAAAAATAACATTTCTGCATGGTGTTCTGCCAGCTGTTAAGCAAGTTCTTTCCAAATGTGCAATACTATACTCTTGTTTGTTTTATGGTCAACTTTGGGACAACCACAGTTTTCCAAATGCTTCAGATAACTGCTGTATTTCACAACAGCATGAAGAAAAAAAATCACAAATTTGACTGTTTTTCCAAGTACTCCCTTATCCCAAATATCACTTGCTTTCAAAATTAACATAGATATATTTAACTTATAATCCTTAGACAATATGCTCCACTTCTTTCCAGACAACAGTCCTGAACAGTTCCCCTCCACCAGCACTCTCCCTTCTGACTGAATTGGTCCTCACTCTCAACAATTCCTTTCTCGGCTCCTCCCACTTTCTCTAAACCCAAGAGTTAACCACGGGCACCCGCATGGGCCCCAGCTATGCCTGCCTTTTCATTGGCTGCATGGAATAATCGCATGCTCCAAGCCTTGCCTGGATCCACTCCCCAACTGCTTCTATGCTACATTGACAACTGTATTGGTGCTGCTTCATGCACCGAGCTGACTCAACAATTTCATCAACTTTGCTCTTAAATTCACTTGGCCCATTTCTGACATCTCTCTTCCGTTTCTCGATCTCCATGTCTCTACCTCTGGAGATAGACTGTTTACTGAAGTCTTTTATAAATCTGCTGATTATAGCAGCTCTCTTGACTATATTTTTTCCCACCCTGTTCTGGCTTCTTCCTCTTACCCTTCCAATCCTAATGAAGGGTCTCAGTCTGAAACGTCAACTGCTTATTTTCCTCCATAAATCCTGCCTGACAGGGTGAGTTCCTCCAGTATTTTATGTGTGCATTGCTCTGGATTTTCAGCATCTGCAGAATCTCTTGAATCTTACACTGTCGAGTGGGTAAAGGGAGAATGCCATAATGGTGCAGTGGAAATGGTTTGCCATTCTTCATTGTGAGTGGGGTGAGCAGTGGGTGCAGTTTTAATTTGACTGGCATCCTCTGCACCAAACTTGTTCTGTTGCAGTGGAAGATGATACAGCAGACGGAAAATGGCTCATTTCCCAGCAATGATGAATCACCCTGATCAACAGAAACACTGGCAAAAAATAGTTATCAAACGAAACTGAGCTAATTTTGGGGATTACAAATTGAAAGGAAACGAATATTTTGACAGCTGGTCATCAAAATTCTTGCAGATGGAAAAAGCTGTCGCTTTTTGGTTACAGATAATTCCATTATTTAAAACAATTAACTATATATATATATATACAAATACACTTTTGATCAGGACAGCCAGAGACTTTTCCCCAGGGCAGAAAAGCCAAATATGAGGGGGCATAAAGTGTCTGGAGGATAGTCTAAGCGGAGATGTCAAAGGTAGGCGTTGTACACAGACTGTGGTGTCTGCGTGGAACACCCTACCGGGGTGGTGATACAGACAGATACACTAGCGACATTTAAGAGACTTTTAGATATGCACATGGATAACAGAAAAATGGAAGGCCGTGTACAAGAGAAGGGTTAGATTGATTTTGGAGTAGGTTAAAAGATCGGCACAACATCGTGGGCCAAAGGGCCTGTACTGTGGTGTTCTATGTTCCAATTAGATTAAGTGGTTTGAACAAGCTAGATTACAGAGACCATGACTGAATACAAGCCTCAGGAAACACAAGAATGTTTTATAAGGTGACCTTGAAGTCTTTCTGGTCTTAAAAATATCATGTGAATTGCTTTTCAGAACTACATTTGTTGCTTCACCCAGCCACTAAAATATAAAAGTGGGCTAGGATGAAGAAAAACAAAAAGGAATGTAAGCAAACTGTTTCCATACAAGATGTTGCTCTGGATCCTCTCCTTCAGCAAAAGCTCGGCTGTTTATGACATTGAGAGCTGAAGTTTGGCACTTTGCCTCTCTGCTGCAAGAAACTGCTTACTGGAAACATAAAGGCAATCAGTAGTTCAAGTGCAGTGAAGGTCAGCAAAAGGGTTTTAGTTCACTCTTATTAGGGCTGTACACTGGCAGCAAGTTCAATGCTTGCAGTAATCCCTTTCAAAACAAAAGGCACATGACAGTTTTATCATTCGGGATCTGGAGAGGTCCTGACCAGTGGGAAAGAGGGTTGCACGCTAGGCCATGTTTGAATGAGGTCAGACCTTTGGAAAAAGTTAGCAATTTTTCTGGCATTTTGGTGGTTGATAGCAGAGGTGAGCACAATCTTTGAATTTATTGAGTTCTCAAGCTCCCTTAGCTTTTGCCTAACGACGGTAATGCAAAACCTAAAGACAGGCAAATCAATCAGGAACTCCTATGGGACTGGCATGCACCAAATACAAATGGAAAACAAAGACATAAAACTCAAAACAGAATAAAAAGAGTTTATTTACATGAACTCAAAATAGATTTCTTTACTCCCTTCATTCCCCCACTGCCCACTGTACTGCAGCAAAGCAAAAAGTGCAGTTTGCCTAGACTGATGGTTCAACAATCCATGATGATCAGCTTGTTAGCTGAAAGGTATGGCATTGAATTCTTTGCGTATCGATCAGGGATCAGCAAGGAGGTACAAGAGCCTGATGTCCACATCATCAGGTTTAGGAGCAGTCATTACCCTTCAACCATCAGGCTCCTGAACTGGCATGGATAACTTCACCTACCTCAACTCTGAACTGATTCCACAACCTATAGTCTCCCTTTCAATGACTCTACAACTCATATCGCAGTTTTATTTATTTTCTACAAGTGTCACCGTGCTTCAGATGCCAAATAAAGCAAGGGCGTATATGATAATATAGTATACTAATGGAATATTGGCCCTTGTGTCAATCGAGTTGGAGTATCTCAGCTGCATGAGGCACCAGTGAGATCTTATCAAATACTGTAAGAATTTTGGCCTCTCTGCACTAAAGAAAATGTATTTCATTGGAGACAGTTCAGTGACAGCTCACTTGGATACAAGGGAATGTCCTACAAAGTAATTTTAAGCATGCTGTGACATGACTTCTCATTCTTCTAAAATCCACTAAGTTACCCTATTGAAACATTAAAGAGTTATTGGGCACAATGAACGGGAAATGATGAAAGGAGGCTTCTTCTCTTGGTTGAATCCAAAACCTGAGGGATTGTTTCAGAATAAGGCATTACATATTTAAGAATGAAATGGGGAGGAATTTCTATTCTCAGTGGGCTTGTGTCTTTGAAACTCCTTGCTAGAGAAAGCTGTGTGATCCTGGGTTGATCCTAAACAGAAGAGGCTCTTCAGAAACTGGAAATCCAGAGTAATATTCACTTAGAATGTCAGGCAGCATCTACAAAGGGAATAACAGTCAACATTTTGATCTAAGGTCCTCCATTAAGGACTGGAAAGGAAGGGCGAAGAAACCAGAATAAGAAGTTGGGGTGAGGGGAAGGAGTACAAGCTGGAAGATGACAGGTGAGACCAGGCAAGGAATTGAGAAGCTGGGAGGTGATATGTGGAAGTGTTGAAGAAGGAGGATCTGATAGGAGAGAAGAGTGGACGATGGGAGAAAGGGAAGGAGGAGAGGCAACAGAGGAAGGTGATGGGCAGGTGAGGAAAAGAGAAGGGGTAAGAGAGAAATCAGAATGGGGAATAGAAGAGAGAAGGGGAAGCAGGAGGAGAAATTATCAGCATTTGGAGAAATTGATGCTCATGTCATCAGGTTAGAGGCTACTCAGAAGTACTGCTCCTCCATACTAAGCTGAGATTGATTTCTAATCAGTAAGCAAATCAGTCTGTGAGGAAAGCACAGGAAAGTGGACCTGGGGAATATTAAATAATTATGATCCTATTGAATAGTGGAACAGGCTCCAATCGGTGGAATGGTTAACTTGGTTCCATATGTTATGACTTACTAGTAACTCAAATAACCATGCATACAACAGTGGTGTACAGAAGAGCATCTTTGAATGCACAACACGTCAAACCTTGAAGTGGATGGGCTACAGCAGCACAAGACCATGAATGTACACTCAGTGGCCACTTTATTAGATACAGGAAGAGCCCAATAAAGTGGCCACTGGGAGTAGGGTTGTGCTGATAAGGCAGTTAGTGATCAACATTTCTACTAGTTGAGGGTAATGCTTAGATTATAAATCATTTATGCTCTTCAGCTACACTACAAAGCTCAAAGAAGTGTGCAGTTAAATTACTCTATGATATTTACTTGCAAATTAGTCATGACCTAATAAGCTCAAGCAAGCAAACTGTCTACTCCATTTGCTCCAGTAACTTTGTGAAAAGATTATATTAAAGGCTGAAAATCCAGCCAATGTGTGCAACAAAAAATTGACTAAAGATATCAAACCCATTATTAAATATCTCACTCTGGTTCAGAAATACCATTGGAAGTAATATCCGTATATAGATCTACTTGTGATTTGTATTCCATAAATTTCTAATGGCAAGTTACACAATACATCAAATCTATTGGCTCTGTGGAAACTGTCTCATTCATTGTGAACAGTTTCAGTGCAACAAAGGCAATACTGGAATATCTGATGCCTCTCGGCCTGCACATGCTGGAGTTTAGAAGAATGAGGGGGGATTTCTTTGAAACCTATTGGATACTGAAAGGCCTTGATAAGAGTGTTGGGAAAGGATGCTTCCGATGGTGGAAGAGTCTAGGATGAGAGGTCACAGCTTCAGCACAGAAGGACATCCCTTTACAACAGAGTTGAAAAGAGAAATTTCTTTAGCCAGAGAGTGGTGAATCTGTGGAACAGACAGGTGTAAAAGCCAAATCATTGGGGATATTTAAAGCAGAGGTTAATAGGTTCTTGATTAGTAAGGACATCAAAGGTTATAGGAAGAAGGCAAGAGAATGGGGTTGAGACCAAAAATAAATCAGCTCCTATGTCTTATGGTCTTTGGGTTTCTGTGTGCTTGCTGTCTTTAGTTTTGAAGGTAGCGCTTATGGTTTGGAAAGTGAAGTTCGAGGAGCTCTAGTGATTAAGTGCAATACATTGCAAAATGGCCCTCCATCTGCCTGTGGTGTACTACTGTCATATGGTCTTGTCAGGGGAGATGTGATGGATTGAATGTCCAAATTCTGTTCTTAAGCCTTATGAAATTAACGACACATGAATGATGCTTTCTCATTCCAATAAGCATAGAAGCACAACTACAACATGATACTTCAGCTGTAAACCATCTTCAGTTTTCGAAAATCCATGCAGATTGGTACTGCAGAAATTCAAGATTAAAAATTGTTTAATGTCATTTCCAATACACAAGCGTAAAGATGAACAAAATAACTGTTACTCCAGATCTGATGCAGTACAAAAAAAAACACAGTAAGATAAAGAACACAATTATTAAACAACATAATAAATATAAATACATGAGCGAGCTTCTATACATAGACTGATTGCATGTCCATTCAGTGACACTAAGCACAGGAGCGTCTGTACATAAGGTGACTGACAGGAAATAATAAAGTAGTGGTGGTGGGGGTCGTGGATGGTTGGGTTAGTAGGTGGGTGTGTTGATCAGCTTTACTGTTGAGGAAAGTAACTGATTATGAGTCTGGTGGTCCTGGTGTAGATCCCATGTAGCCCCCTCTCTGATGGAAGTCAGATAAACAGCCCATAAGCAGTTTGGGTGGGATCCTTCATGGTAGTGCTGGCCTTCTTCCACCACTTTTTAATGGTGGGTAGGCTGGTGCCAGTAATGCGTTGATCAGTTTTGACTACCCGTTGTAGGGCCTTCCTGTCTGTATTGCAGGGACACACCAAGTCATGAAAATTCAGCTTGCCCAACATTTCACTGAAGGTGTTCAATGCCCTCAGCTCTATGTTTGAAAGGGATCTGGCTGCAGACAGCAGCTACCACGTTGCTTTCAGCAGTGTTAGGAGACAACATCTCTTTCGATACCACTACAGACATCAGTGGTATTGTGCACATTATAGCAGTTGAGTCAGAAGAGATAATGATGTAACCTCAGTAATAGCTTGGACCACAAACCACAAAAACAAAAGAGCTTGATGGCAGAAGATTAGAACACCAACAAAAAAATGGTGTATTTATGAAAGATCTGATTTGTCAATTTGGGTACACAGGGCGACAAAAAAGACAGAACAGTACAGCACACAGAAACAGGCCTTTTGTCCGTCAATATTGATCTAAACGAATGAAGTTAATTAAACTTAATTCCTTTTGCTTGCACATGGCCTACATCCCTCCATCCTCTATGTATTCACGTGCCTACTTAACAGTCTCTGAAACGTCTTGGTTGTATCTGCCTCCACCACCACCCCTGGAAGAGGATACTGGCTAGACACTCTATCTATGCCTCTCACAACTTTATAAATTGTGGCAGCAGTGCTTGAACAGTATGGAAAGCATTGATCATGTATGTAAAGAACAGAAAGGCATGGAACAGTTTATTCTTGTAAATAATTTTTAACTGTGAATAAAGTTTATTTTGTTTTTTTTTAATTAACTGTTTTCAGGACCCTATCCTTCATCCTAGCAAGACATCACAAAAGAAGTTGTAAACTAATTCTATGCCAATAGCATAGCTTAATAATTGTGTTAATTATGCATTTCCGCTCAAAACCTGATGACACCAACCACAAAGCACATGATTAACATTAAAAGGTGACGATGGGACTGGACCTGTTGCAGAATGGCTCAATCTACCACGGAACTTTAAAAAAACCATAACATTTTACGGCCAAATTGCTGCATCATGTAGCCTATTAATCACAAATTTGTTTTGAACATTATGATAAATATTTAAAAGACTATTCCCAGTAAATTTGCATCCAATTAGAAGTATTTTAAATGTATCTTACAACTTTGAAGAAGAAAGGTTTGTCTTGGACAGTGTTTTCTTCCATAGCATTAGACTTGGGGCATCATAAAATGCTCAAAGAAGAAAAAGAAATTTTTTGAAGAATAGTTTCTATTGAAGTATGGAAAAAGTGGGATCCAATTTCCACCAGAAAGTGCCCACAAATAGCAATTTGAATATAAGCAGTCAATTCTAGCACTAAACACAAGAGATTCTACAGATGCTGGATATCAGCAGATGCTGCTGTCTGGGAAGCAAGATCAGGAATTCAAGATTGAGATTCAAGTTTATTTATCACGTATACATCAAAACATACAGTGAAATGTGTTGTTTGCATTAAACAACCAACACACCCGAGCATGTTCTAGGGGCAGCATGCAAGACCAGGACATAATGCAGCTATACTTCCCCATTGCAGAGGATGAGTAAATCCAAAGCTGGTTCTGCAGTTTGGAACAAACTACATTTATGCAGGAAATTTTACGACAGAATAAAATTATGCCCATGATTATATAATGAGGTGAACACATTTTATCAAGCCTTGTTGAAACATGAAAATGCAATGTTCTGGGCTTCTCAGTCTCCTATCCTTGCTTACTCATATTTATCCTAGTCCACATTCACCTGATTTGCTTTATGAAGGAGTTATTTCAGAATGAGGTCACTTTGCACAGTTCTCAATGCATTCATCGGGTACTTTTTTAGGCTGGACTTCATCTAAATTGAAGCATACCTGTTTCTAATAAATAATCGAGCTTTGTCATAGAACATAGAACACTATAGATAGTACAGGCCCCTCGGCCTAATATGTTGTGCTGACCTTAAAACCTACTCTAAGATTAATCTAACTCTGTACACCTCACAAGTTAGTCAATCAGAATTCAAACACTATTATAGTCAAAACTGAGAACAATAAAGTACCAGAGTATAAAAATTTACAATTAATTTCCCAGGATCTTAAATTTTGCAGTTGACTTTTATTTCCAAACAACAATTTTTGTTGCCTACTTAACAGCAGAGAATTCAGAGACAAAATAAATAATAATCTGATTCACAACCAGCAACCAAAAGTGAGAAAAAAATTGAAAGAAAAGGAAAAAACTTACTATTCAGGAAATAACATTAAATAATCCATGTAACTTAAACTGCTTCCTTCTCTTCTCGAGGATGCCCAAATCAATTTCTACATCTGCTAGGAAATGGGAGCACCAAGGCCTGGTAAAGTTGTAGTCTGTTGATAACTTTGTTCCATAAATAAAAGCTTAATCTTTCCATTGAAATGTGCCTCCAGCAAAATTTCCAGCTCACATATCTTGTAAACATCATTCTTTCCATACTGTTCTACACCTGATTATACAAAGCTTTCACTCAGAGAGCTTTGCAATCTGTTGATTGGTCCACAGTATTTACATTTTACAAGTCATAAATGTTATGTCATTAACCAGCACAAGGTTAACAAAAAAACTAAAGGTGTGCCTAAAGACAATATTAACTGTATAAAAAGTGGCAATCCAAAATTTGTACAGCACGTAATTCAGAGGCAAGATTTCTGATGGTGAATAAACAGCACAACATTTATTTTTTAATAAAGCTGATCAAAAAATGATTGGTCATGAAACCAATCTCTTTAATTATCTTGATATAAACTCTCCCAAAGATCCTGAAGGTCAAAGTGATGCAGGTGACTAACCTCACCTTGTAAACTCAGCCAATTCTGTCATGGCGACCAACCTCCCGACCACTGACGGCATCTTCAAAATGTAATGCTTCAAAATGGCTGCATTCATCATGAAAGACTGCCATCACCTAGAACATGCCCTATTTTTGCACTGCTTATTTACTTCTTGATATATATATTTCTTATTGTAATTTATAGTATATTTTACAGATTGCACTGTACTGCTGCCTTAAAACAACTATTTGTCAGTGATAATAAACCTGATTTTGATTCACTTTACACTGAATCAGCTCAGTGGCAGCCAGGAAAGACATTACTCAGACCCAGTGATATTCACTAATTTTCAAACCAGAACTGTTTTGATTAAAAACTTCAATATTTGAGCATCTAAATTAACACACTGTATACTACCCTTTGATTATGTAATTTTACAAAGCAACTTACGTAGCATGAACACAGGAAAACAGGAGCAGGAGTCACTTCGATCCTCCAGTTGGCCCTGCTTAAAATCATCCAGGCTAATCTATGGTTTTAACTCCTTTCTTTGCTAGGTTCCCATAATCCTCTATAGCTACTAATGCAAAGCATTAATATAATAAAACTGTACCTTTTATTTAAAAAAGAAAAAATACAGAATTACAGTATATGAAAAATACAAGGAAATAATCAACAATTTCACCCATCCAGCCAAGTAAGCATACTAGTGACTCTACTTGCTTAGAGGGTTAAGAGAATTTCTAAGGTCCCTAATGACCCTCAGTAATTATTAGACGCACCACTCAAGCATCCTATCCGGATGCATCACAGCTTGGTATAACAACTTCTCTGCCAAAACCGTAAGAAACTGCAGAGAGTTATAAACACAGCCCAGTCAATCATAAAACAACCTCCCTCCACTGACTCAATTCTGCACTTCTTGTTGCTTTGGGAAAGCAGCTAACATAATTAGGGACCCCCTCTCCACGCCAGTCATTCTCCCATCTTCTTCCCATTCATCAGGAAAAATATACAAAGCCTAGAGTGGCTCAAGGACAGCTTCAATGCATACATTCAATGAAAACTGTTTAATAGACTCTTGACTGGACCTTTTATACAATAAAGGTGGACTCTTGATCTACCTCGTCAGGTCCTCGCATTTTATTTGTCTACCTGCACCACATTTCATAGAATATAGAAATTACAGGCCCTTCGGCCTACAATATTGTGAAGACCTACAGTCTTCTCTGCAGCTATAACTCTATTTTCTGTATTCTATTCTGCTTTCCTTTTATACTGACTCGATGGCATGAAACAACAGCTTTCCACTATATCTCATTGAATGACGTAATAGACCAATTACCAATTATTAAAAAAAGCATATATGCAAATTAATTTTATAATACAGCCACTGTTCAGCTGAGATGTACTGGTTGCTGCAGAAAGGCAAAGCCGCTAATCCTGGACATGCTCAAGTCTCCAGCTCATCTGATCATAGCTGGGGCTCCAGGCCTTGAAACATCCATGCTCTGCCATATGTGAGACCCGTTCACATTTGTAGCCCACGGTCCTCACACACACTCGCTCCATCCCCCACAGCGACCTATCCACGTTTCCAGCCTTGCTCCACTTTCACACCCAGTTACTATCAAGTCATTTTCATCTACGCATGAAGTAAAGAAAACATAAACTGATTCATTGATCCAGCTGTCGAATGTATGCACTGAATTTCGCTCTCATGCTTGAAATAGTTAAAAAGTACAATAGGCTAACAATGATCATATATTACTAGCTGGTTGACATACCCTCAGGCAGATAATAGGGAAAAACTGCAGTCAGTGGGATGAGTTAAGGTATAACGGGGGGCCAAAATCAAAAAGGGTGATGAATACAGGACTGAAAGTGTTATATTTGAATGGAAAATAGTTTAAGGAATAAGGTAGATAATGTTGTGGTGTAGTTAGAGATTGGCAGGTTTGATGTCATGCATATGTCTGAGTCGTGGTTGAAAGAAGATCATATTTGGCGTTATGTTTTCCAACTTCAAAGCATTCAACTACCGTAGATTCCGGATTTTAAGCCGCTACTTTTTTCCCACATTTTGAACAGCTTTGAACTTTGCGGCCAATAATCCGATGCGGCTAATGCAAGGT
Organism: Hemitrygon akajei; assembly: GCF_048418815.1. NCBI lineage: Eukaryota > Metazoa > Chordata > Chondrichthyes > Myliobatiformes > Dasyatidae > Hemitrygon > Hemitrygon akajei. Next base: position 44,049,725 of record NC_133152.1, on the reverse strand, counting down.
TTTTTTCATGCCGCCTCGTAAACATTTTGCCTCGTAACAGTAGACCAATAAAATTGATGAGTAGTTCACAGAGGTCCAATGAAATTGTACGATAAATCAAGCGCACTTTCACAATTAAATTATTGTAAATCAGTCATTTGTACTCACCCTCATCAACATGGAAAACACTCGAAGCATTGTGCTACCTACCCTCTTAGTTTAAACTATATTTGTTTTCTGTACTACATCGCGGGATGCTATGACGACACACCCGGTTTCGCGGCGTCTTGTGGGAAAATGCCGTTTGCGATGAAACGGAAAGGAGGGGGTCGAGCGGCGGAGCGGCTTTGGATCTGAGCGAAATCTGCTTTTAAATGCCGTTTGCGATGAAACGGAAAGGAGGGGGGGGAGCGGCATTACGCGAGCGGCTTTGGATCCGAGCGAACTCTGCTTTTAAGTTAAAGGTATCAATAACTTTTCCTGGTAGGCTGCAGTATATATATTTTTTACCAGTCGTTAGGAGATATTGGAATGTTGTTCAGTAAAGAAGTATACGCAACGTATATTTAAAAGTAGCCGCGTACGGGCACGGTTCGAAAAAAAGCATTTGCAATATGTATTTGTTTTTGTTACCATATGGATTTAATTAAAAGTTAAAAAAATCCTCACGTGTAATATCTTTCTGTGTAAATATCTCATATTACAACGTGGGACACCTGCGGCCGAAAATCCGGTGCGGCCTAAAATCCGGTGCGGCCTTTACATTTAAAAAAATGATTTTATTTCTAAAATTAGTGCCAGCGGCTAAAAATCAGGTGCGCTCTGTAGTCCGGAATCTACGGTAATTCCAAGGCGAAAGATACAAGGCCTATGTTTACTCTATAAGTGAGATGCATGCATTTCATGTGGTAGTGTCATGACATATGGAATTCACATATTTATACATATAACTTGTAATGAATTATTTAAAGGAACAAGAATGCTTAATCAACACACACACACACACACACACACACACACACACACACACACACACACACACACACACACACACACACACACACACACACACACACACACACACACACACACACACACACACACACACACACACACACACACACACACACACACACACACCTACTCAAATATTACTGAAACATTACCCTGATAATAAATGTTACTTTAAACTTTGAACTTATAAATATTAAATACTCAGCACTTGGAGGTTATCATCCAAGGATACATATTGTATCGAAAGGACGGGCTAGTAGGCAGAGGGGTTAAGGTGGCTCTATTGGTAAAAAATGAAATCAAATCCTTGGAGAAAGGTGATCTCGGATCAGAAGATGTAGAATCCTTGTGGGTAGAGTTAAGAAATTGCAAGGGTAAGAAGACCCTAATGGTAGATATATACAGGACTCCGAACATTGGCTAGGATGGGGCTACAAATTACAATGGGAGATAGAAAGGCATGTAAAAAGGGCAGTGTTGCGATAATCATGGGGGATTTCAATATGCAAATAGATTAGGAAAATCCGGCTGGTGTTGGATCCCAAGAGAGGGAATTTGCAGAAAGCCTTGGCTGTTTTTTTTAAAGAGCAGCTTGTGGGTGAGCCCACTAGGGGAATAGCAATTCTGTTGGATGTTATGTAATAACCTAGAATTGATTGGGAAGCTTAAGGTAAAGGAACCCTTAGGAGACAGTGATCATAATATAATAGATTTCACCCTGCAGTTTGAGAAGGAGAAGATAAAATTGATTATTAGTATCACAGTGTAGTAAAGGAAATTATAGAGGCATGAGAAAGGAGCTGGCCAAAGTTGATTGCAAGGGTACACCAGTGGGGATGCTGGCAGAACAGCAATGGTGTTTATGGGGGAAATTCAGAAGGTGTAGGAAAAGTACTTCCCAAAGCTAAAGAAGTATTCTAAAGGGAGGCTGACAAAGGAAGTCAAAGGTAGCATAAAACCTAAAGAGAGCGGATATAATATAGCAGATATTAGTTAGAAGATAGCGGATTGGGAAGCTTTTAAAAATCAACAGAAGGCAATTAAAAGTCATAAAGAGAAAAAAGACGAAATATGAAGATGAACTAGCCAATAATATTAGAGAAAATACAAAAAGTATTGTTCGGATATATAAAGAGTAAAAGAGAGAAGAGAGTGGATATCAGATCATTGAAAAATTTTGCTAGAGAGATAGCAATGGGGAACAAAGGAATGATGTAGGAACTCAATAACTATATCAGTCTTCACTGTGGAAAATACTAGTAGAAGGCCAGAAATGTGAGTGTGTCAGGGGCAAGAAGTAGGTGTCATTGCTATAACTAAAGAGAAGGTGCTTGGGAAGCTGAAAAGCCTGAATCCTGAAGCCTAAGTCACCTGGACCAGATGGACTATACCCTAGGCTTGTAACCTGGAGTTACATGCTGACTTTGGTTCTTTGCGGGAATGGGACCCGCTCTCAGGGTCTCACGACTGGCCGCTATTCGATATGCCAAGGACACGGCCTAGAAGACTAGTGCACCTTCAGGGTTCCATGACTTCGTGGCTCTGGATGCGCCGGAGTCAAGTTCAGTGCCTCTGCAGGAAATATGGTGTGTCGTGGGAGACACGAGGTGAAAGCAGCAAGCTGGCTGTGTGCCCAGAGACCCGAGTTCTTTGGGCACAGAGCTCGGAAGAAGCAACACAACAGACTTTTAACATAATTAATCACCAAGTTGTTTGTTATGTCTCCCTCTCGCTGTGAAACAGGGACACCCTTTTTTCCCTTATTAGGGAGAGAGAGAGCCTGTGGTATGTCAAATTGACTGGGTGAACAAGTAGTCTTTAAGATACTGCAAGTCTGTGTCTTTACTGATGTTTAATTGCATGCTTGAGTGGGGGGGGGGTGATGCTTTTTTACTGGTGGGGAGGGGGTAGTTGTTGCTCTGCTGCTGCTTATGCATGTGTGGGGGGAACTGAGGGGGGCTTTGGGGTTGTAACATTTAACTGTCAGTTATTCTTTGGGGCACTCCTCTGTTTTCATGGATGTTTGCAAAGAAAAAGAATTTCAGGATGTATATTGTATACATTTCTCTGGCATTAAATGTTTCTTTGAAACCTTTGAAAAATGCAATATTAGCATTCTTTTCAAGAGGACTAGAATACAAAAGCAAGGACATGATGCTGAGGCTTTATAAAGCATTGGTCAGATTGCGCTTGGGAGTATTGTGAGCAGTTTCCAGTCCCTTAGCTAAGAAAAGATGTACTGGCATTGGAGAGGGTCCAGAGAAGGTTGACGAGAGTGATCCTGAAAATGAAATGGTTAATGTATGAGGAGCGTTTGATGATTCTAGACCTGTACTCACTGGAGTTAAGAAGAATGAAGGGAGGGTTCTCATTGAAGCCTATCGAATATTGAAAGGTCTGGATAAAATGGATGTGGAGAGGATGTTTCCTATAGTAGGTGAATCTAGGACCAGCAGGCATAGCCTTAGAATTAATGGACAACCATTTAGAACAGAGATCAGGAAAATATTCTTTAGCCAAAGGGTGGTGAATCTATGGAATTTCTTCATAAACAAGAGAAAATCTGTAAATACTGGAAATCCAAGCAATACACACAAAATGCTGGAGGAACTGAGCAGGTCAGGCAGCATCTATGGGAAAGTGAATAGTCAATGTTTTGGGCCGAGACACTTCATCAGGACTGGAGGAAAAAAGATGAGTCAGAGGTAGACGGTGAGGGGAGAGGAGGAAGAAACGCAAGGTGATAGATGAAACCAGGGAGGGGTGAAGAAAAGAGAAGGGAAATTGATTGGTGAACAAGAGACAGGCCTGGAGAAAGGGAAATATGATAGGAGAGGACATGGAATAAAGAAAAGGGGGAGGAGCACCAGAGGTAGGTGATGGGCAGGTAAAATGAGAAAGGGAAAAGGGAATGGAGAACAATGGGGCAGGGGACATTATTGAAGTTCAAGAAATCAATGTTCATGCCCATCAGGTTGGAGGCCACTCAGACAGAAGATGAAGTGTTGCTCCTCCAACCTGAGTGTGGCCTCATTGCAACAGTAGAGGCAGCCATGGACTGACATGTCAGACAGAACGCAGCTGCTTGGCGAAGCAGTCTCCCAATCTACGTCAGGTCTCAACGATATGCAGCAGGACACACCAGGAGCGCCAGAAACAGTAGATGACCACAAAAGAAGCTGTCACCTCACCTGGAAGGACAGTTTGGAACCATGAGTTGTAGTGAGGGAGGAAGTATTGGGGCAGGTGTAGCACTTGTTCTGCTTGCAAGGATAAATGCCAGGAGGGAGATCAGTGGGGAGGGGGAAAATGGACAAGGGAGTCGTGTTGGGAACAATCCCTGCAGAAAGCAGAAAGTTGGTGGCTGGGGGAGGGGGATGTTCTTGGTAGTGGGATCCTTTTGGAGATGGCAGAAGGTACAGAGAATTATGTGCTGGACATGGAGGCTGATAGGGTGGTAGGTGAGGAAAGAAGAACCCTATCCCTGGTGAGGTGTCGGGAGGATGAGGTGAGGGTAGACATGCATGAAATGGAAGAGATGTGGTTGAGGGCAGCATTGATGGTGCAAAGAAAGGAACCCCTTTCTTTGAAGAAGGCAGTCATCTCCTTTGCTCTGGAATGAAAAGCCTCATCCTGAGATCAGTCCATGACCTCCTCTACTGTCACAGATTGTCCTACATCTCTATCACCAATCAATTTCCCAGCTGTTTACTTCACCCCTCCCCCTCCTGGGTTCACCTATCACCCCCTCACCCCATCTTCTAACTCTGAGGCCTCGTCTTTTTTTCTCCAGTGTTGATGAAGGATCTCGACCCAAAAAGTTCACTATTCTCTTTTTCATAGATGCTGCCTGGCCTGCTGTGGTCCTCAGCATTTTGTGTGTGTTGCTGTGGAATTCATTGCCACAGATGACAGTGCAGGCCAAATCACTGGGTCCACTTAAGGAGAAGGTCGATAGTTTCTTGATCAATAAGGGCGTCAAAGGTTTGGGAGAGAAGGCAGGCAGAAGAATGGGATAGAGAGAGATATAATAAATCAGCCATGATGAAATGGCAGAGCAGACTCAATGGGCCAAATGGCCTAATTCTGCTCCTCTGCCTTATGGTCAATCAGTAGCCACTTTATTTAGTAATTTGAGTATCTCATAAATTGCTGACCTCCAGGAATTTTCGTACACAATATGCTCTAGAGTTTACAAAGAATGGTGTACGAAACAAAAAACATCCAGTGGCCAGAAGTTCTGTGGGAAAAAGAGTCTTGTGAATGAGAGAGGTCAGAGGAAAACGGCCAGACTGCTTCAAGCTGACAGGAAGGTGACAGTAACTCAAATAACCACGCGTTACTACAGTGGCGTGCCGAAGAGCATTTCTGAAAGCACAACACATTGAACCTTGAGGTGGATGGGCTATAACAGTACCTAACAAAGTTGCCACTATGGCTAGTTGACATATGAATACTCTGTATCATGGTAAGATGATCAAGATTGGCTTTGTAAAAAGACAATAATCCAATATTACCAGTTAAAGCACTTCTTTGTATAAGCAATTTCTATAAGCAACATGAAGGCATCTGGTTTCTCAAGTACAGTTTGATACTGAGGCTGGCTCATCAATCTCTATCACTGCAATCATATAGAGCACTATAGCACAAATATTCATTCTATATGCAAGAGTTGCATCTGATGGACTTAACTACTGAAGCTTTTTAATGATAAAGCTGAGTAAAATTTGAAAATCTACATTTAAAATAAAAACACACCATTTGATATTCAAGCAACTTAAGTGAATGTGTTTGTTACATCTGCAGAAGTAAAACATTCTTTTAAAGATGTTGAAATAAATGGAAATTAAGCGCATTTAATATTTTTAAACAGTGATACACAGCCAGCATAGAAAAAAATCAGGCTAGTTCAATAGCCCTTGCAAGAAACAGCATGGTTGTGTAAGAAACGCTTGGCCTACTACCACTTAAACCAGGAGTTCCCAACCTGGGGTCCATGGACCACTTGCTCAATGGTATTGGTCCATGGCATAAAAACAATTGGAAAGCCCAGATTTAGATAAATGATTTTATTACTATCGAACTATATTAAAAGCAAACTTTTCATGGAAATTTTTTGGAAAGAGGTTTCCATCTCAATAGTAACACATACACAATGTTGAAATGGAAACACAAGAGATTGTGCAGATGCTGGAAATCCAGAGCATCACATGCAAAATGCTGGAGGAACTAAACAGGTCAGGCAGCATCTAAGGAAAGGAATAAAGAGTCAATGATGTGGGTCGAGACCATTTATCGTAACTGGCCCAATGAAGGGTCTTAATCCAAAACTTCAACTGTTTATTTGTCTCTATGGATGCTACCTGACTACCCAAGTTCCTCTTGTATATTGTGTGTGGATTTCCAGCATCTGCAGAATCTCGTTTCTTCCTATCTCAATATATGCAAATAAATCTGTGTATGTGTGTAATGAAGACAGCTAAAACATGCCAACAGAAGAGAAATTAATGGGAATGCAACATAACCAGCTTCACCCTCATTCAGTGCAACATATTAAACCACAAAAATTATTCTTTGTACATACAGTAAAAAAAATCTGCTGTTGTTTTCATACTCAACCTATCTTGATATTAGGCAGTGAAAGACAATAATGTTAATGCTTCAATTGCTTTGCCTACTTTTAACATTATGGGCAGATTTTCTCTTCACGATGACAGTAGCAAAAAAAGGATTTGGGAAGTTGGTCACTCATTTTGTTTGTTTGCATTATAATGAATTTTAATAGCATAATCTACTTTATGCAGGAAAGGTCCAGGATAAGACACTTCAATTTATAAGCCCAGAATAACACACGCAAACTGCTGGAGGAACTCAGCAGGTCAGGCAGCATTTATGGAAATGAATAAACAATCAATACTTCACGACGAGACCCTTCATCAGGACCGGAAAGGAATGGAGAAGCAGCTAAAATCTTCCAACTTCTTCATGGCTTTATTCTGGCTTCTTCCCTCTTCCTTTCCAGTCCTGATGAAGGGTCTTGGCCTGAAACATAGCCTGTTTATTCATTTCCATACCTGACCTGCCATGTTCCTCCAGCATTTTGCGTGTGTTGCTCAAGCCCATGTAGTTTATCTGGATGGAATGTCATTAGGTTGGGTTCTGAATGCACTGTTGCAAATAAAAGATTCAAAATAATAAAGCAACAGTTTCAAGCTCAAACACTACAATATTTATGAGAAAAGTTAGAAATTACATGATGAAACAAATTTCATCTGTTGTGAGAGAAAAATTAATGAATAATCGATCGAGCTCAGAAAACCAGAACCAAAATTACACTGTTGTACATGATGGAAACTATTGAATTGCTATTTAGTTTATATATCCATGTATCGACCTTGTCAAGCACCATGGTAACAGAAACAGACATTAAAATAAATGTTTTTCATATCAATGTTACAGTAAAAATTGTAATACAATGCTCACAGGTAAAAATCAATTATCTGCCCACGGAATAAAATGGACTTGCCATGCTTATCATTTCAAGTTAACACATATTGAACACTTATGACACTGCTCATGGATTAATATATAATGAGGTTTCTCTACTGCATTGAATATTTATTTATCTATCTACCGGTATTTATTATTTTTAAAAACTTTTTACTTAGGGATTCAGAGTGGAACTGGCCTTCTGGCCCAAAGACTTATGCCACCCAGCATACCACCTATTTTAACCCTAGCCTGAGCACGGGACAATTTACAATGACCAATTAACCTACCAACCTGTACACCTTTGGTCCGTGGGAGGAAACTCACGAGGTTCACGGGGAGAACGTACAAACTCCTTACAGATGGCACTGGAATTGAACCTTGGAATGCCCAAGCTGTAATAGCATGGTGCGAATGTTACGCTGTCATGCTCCATAATTTCTAGTTATTAGCAAAATGCTCATCGTAAAGCTGTGCAGAAACCTTTGCTGGCATGCAGCTGTCTGGAACCTTCCTTAGGTAACTAAGGGTTCTAGCAAGAGCAATGTCAACAAGCTAGCTGAGCAGAAAATAGAACATTGCTGATGGCCAACAAAACAGGAAGAGGCTCAGTTCTTCTTAAACATTTCAGAATCAGTATCAGGTTTATTATCACTGACACGTGATGAAATTTGTTGTAATGCAGGAGCAGTATAGTGTAATACATTAAAAATTACAGTAAGAAAGAACTCCACAATGGATGGTCCCAAGCCTGAATGTGAAAGGAGGAGGGTTGAGCATGGAGCTAGCACACCCACCCTGTAAAAACCCAGAGCTGCAGAAATGCCAACAGAAACTGCAAAGCCCTCATCCCTGGGAGAGGAAGAACCTTAAGATGGCTACACCTGGGGACAATGTGAAAGACTGGCCCAGGTTAGAGGACTCTGGTGATTTGCTGTTGGCAGCCTATGCCCCAGTGGGGTGATAAGCTTAAGAAAAAGAAGACAACAATAACATATATATATATATATATTTTTTTTTTAAAGTGTTAAACAAAAGCAAAATATTGAGGCAGTGTTTATAGGTTCATGGACCATTTCTTTTAGAGGAAAATTAGAACCCTGATTAAAATGGAATGGTAACATAGAATTTAAAATTAATGCATGTGCATTCAAATTAAATGAAAGTTTCTCAGGCTAGAATGTTGCTCATATAGACTTAGCATAGCATTAAAAGTTGAGATACATCTCATTTAAAAAGGCATTGCATTCACAACAGTTACTACAGCAAAAAAAAATCTGAATTTTTAGCCATACCAATAATTCTACATTTGTAGCCTTGTGGAGCAGTGGGTCAGTGACAACAATTTCTTGCTTTCTTAATTTAAATGTTCAGTTTTATTGTTCAGATGTAATGCAATGATCAAAGCCAACAATCTGTTGTCATTAATACTGCTAATTGCAGGGTATTACATTTGAGTAATAAATAAGAAACTATTATTTATACCTGTATGCTCTTTACAACTATTTTTCTCCACTGTAAATGATTATATTGTAATCATGAACACAGCTATAAACTCCTGAAGTCACCCTTTCACACTGTCATTAAACCCTCCTGCCAGAGGTGGTGCTGCATTTTGAAATTTACTAAGGAATTAAAGATGGGTTGACAACAAGGCATTAAAATGGATTTTGGATTATGACTTCATGTCCTTGTAAAGTTAGACCCCTTATTCTAACCCTTCATCATCACCCCTGTACATTTTAAGACTATAATTACTCATGATTTTCCATATATAAATGATGAAAGATTAAAATATAAAGGTCAAGTACACTACATTATCCAGTAAAATCTTTTAACAAACAGAAGAAAACGATTTGAATTCTTGTCATCACATTCATATTCTATTTCTGACATTATGAATAGACAAATTAGGAGCCAGAAAAAGTCATCTGGCACTATCTAATAAGATCACGGTTGACTTGACTGCCTCAGTTCTATATTGCCATACATTTGTGATAACTTTTAACATCTTTACTTATCAACTACTTATCTACCTCTTGTCTTAAAAATACTCAAATTCTGCTACCATTGAAATTTAGGACGAGTGTTTCAAAGACTCTTGATGCTCTCATGGAAAGAATTTTGCCTCAACTTGACCTTAAACAGGTGGCTTATTATTTTTAACACAGGTGGCTGCTGGGTTCCTCAAGTATTTTGTGAAGGTTGCTCTGAATTTCCAAATCTTATTTAATGGTGCCAAATGACTTCTTTCCTTCTCTTAATTTGTATGTTCATGATGGGAACAGAATTTCTTGTTTTTATTATTTTTAAACAGTGACACCTTGCTTAAGATTCTTCCATAAGAGGAAGCATGCTCTCTACAAATGCCCTGTCAGTAGCATTCAGGGCTTCAATCCTGTTCCCTCTCATCCTTCTACTTTCCAGAGGATGCAAGTTTAGCCTGTCCAATGATAAGACAGGCCAATTATTCCAGGTTAACATTCTACTTCCATTTTTTTAACCAAAGGTAAAACACTTATCTTTAATAAGATGTTATAAAGTAGCCACCATCATTCAATGTTGGTAAAAGCAAGGAATTGATTCTGGACTTCAGGAAGGGGAAGTCAGGAGAACACACACTAGTTCTCAGTAAGGGGTCAGCAGTGGAAAAAGTGAGCAGTTTCAATTTCCTAGGCAGCAACATCTCAAAGAATCTATCCTGGGCCCAACATATTGATACAATTAGAAAGAAGACACACTAGTGGCTATATTTCATTACGTGTTTGAAGATAGTTGCTACATCACCAAAGGATCTCGCAAATTTCTGCCAATGTACCATGGAGAGCATTCTGACTGGTTGTATCATCATCTGGTATGGAGCCACCAATACACAGGACAGGAAAAAAGCTGCAGAGGGTTGTTAACTGAGCCAGTTCCATCATGGGCATTTGTCTCCCCACCATTGAGGACATCCTCAAAAGGCAATGCCTCAAGAAGGCAGCATCCATCATTAAAACCCTCACCACCAAGGACATATCCTCTTCTCATTGCTACCAAGGAAGGAGGCACAAGTGCCTGAAAGCAGACACTCAACATTTTAGCAACAACTTCATTCCCTGCAGTTACTTTAAATAAGGGTGATTTAATAGGAAGAATATCTCTCTCTGCTTATTTCATTGTCTGCTTCTGTTCCCATTTAGGCTTCTAGTTTTCCCTTTCTGAGCTTGTCATTCATTAGTTACATATTTAATAAAGCTATAATTATAGATAAATTGAACAGTTTCTATCAAGAATAAGCTACGTTACCATCGTTCTTAAAAATAAAGAAGGGATTACTGTAGTGGGGACAAAATTCTTATTGTATAACATAAAGCCTTTGGGGAAACAGAGCCAGTGTGGGTGGGTGAGTCTGGTGTGTGGTGCATAATGGAGGGGGAAAGCTTGTACAATGGCCATGGCAGGTCAGGTCCTTCTGTTAACATCCCAAATGGTTAGGTACCATATAGCCTTTAATTTCCTAAACAAATTTCATGTCAGAAAGGCAAAAAAAATTTTTAGACTTTGTGACAGATCTGAAGATTTTGCATCTCTCCATACTCAGGAAAATTGACAGAAAATGGAAGAAAGAAAAATAAGCTATTAAGCAGATGTACTTACAGGATCACTAAACATTAATGGCATGAAATCCAATATTACATTTCATTTTTGCGAATTCCAAAATCCAATATCATATAATTATGAAATTTAACTTTAATATTTAATATTAAACACTTTGTTCATTAATATGTATAGCATTAACAGCTATGTAGTTTATGGTACATGGATTAAGGATTGCACCTCCCAGAACGAGGTTCTTAGCAAGGAAGTGTGATCCACTGAAACAACTGAATGCAAAAGCGCATCCGGTTTCCCTGACAAATGGGTATTGGTCAGTAATGGTTGTTCTGTACATTTTACTGCACAAACCAGATGGTGAAGAATAATGAGTAATGACCAAAGGTAGGACCATTTGATTGACATACACTTGAAAAATAGTTTTAGTCAGGATGAATGGAAGGAATTATTCATATTGAGAGGGCTGGAATACTAAAGTAACAATGTAATGCTGAGGTTCTATAAGGCATTGATCAGACCACACTTGAATACGGTGAGCAGTTTTGGGCCCCTTATCTAAGAAGACAGTCCAGCAAAGGTTCATGACAATGATCTCAGGAATGAAAGGGTTAATTTATGAGGCGGGTTTGTTGTCTCTGGGACAGTACTCACTGGAGTATTGAAGAATGAGGCAGGATCTCACTGAAACCTATTGAATATTGAAAAGCTAAGACAGAGTGGATGTGGAGAGGATGTTTCCTATAGTGGGGGACTATAGGACCAGAGGACACAGCCTCAGAACAGAGGGACATCCATTTAGAGCTGAGAAGAGAAAGAACTTCGTTAGCCAGAGGGTGTTGAACTTGTGGAATTCATTGTCACAGATGGTTGTGCAGGCAAGTCATTGGATAGTATATACGTATCTAAAGCGGAGGTTGACAGGTTCTAGATTAGTAAGGGTGTCAAAGGTTACGGGGAAAAGGAAGGAGAATGGGATTAAAGGAGACGGAATGGCTGAGCAGACTTGATGGGCTGAAAGGCACACATCTGCTCCGATGTCTTATGGATTCCCTGTTCTCAGAAAAATCAGGAAAACATCTCTACTCACTTACATGGGCATCAATTTTGTTTTCATCAAAACATGTTTCATATTAATCTAAACATCAGGAAGGAAGTACAGGAGCCTCAGGACCCATACCACCAGCTTCAAGAACAGTTATTACCCTAAACCATCAAGCTGTTGAACCAGAGTGGATAACTTCACTCATCCCATCACTAAAATGTTCCCAAAACATATGGACTCACTTTCAAGGACTCTTCCATCTCCACTTATCGATAATTATTGCTTATTTATTTATTATTATTTTGTTTGAATTTTTTTCTTTTTGTACATATGTGCACAGTTTGTTGTCTTTTACACATTGGATATTTGTCCGTCTTGTTGTAATCAGGTTTTCATTGATTCTATTATGTCTCTTCGTACTTGTTGTGAATGCCCGTAAGAAAATGAATCTGAGGGTAGTTTACGGTGACATACATGGACTTTGATAATAAATTTACTTTGAACTTTGAAATTTGGCAGATGATTCCCATTTGACAACCCCTCACAGCTCTGCCCCTCAACTCCAGTTTTCAATTTATAGCTCTCAAGTCTTTGCATTTATTCTCCAACACCAGCTAAACTGAGTTGAATATATAATTGGGTGGGGAGAAGAGAAATAGGGAGGCAGGAGGACCTGTGATACAAAATGAATAATCGTTTATTTCACTTAACACAAACATGAACAGTTTCAGTGGTGTTATGCATGCAGTTCCCAGACCGTGTGCTGCTGATAGACCTGCTCTAAATTGTGTTCACAGAACACAGACACAGATGCAATATAAATCAACAAAGGCTCGCCATTTTATTTGATACAAAAATCACAGAAGATAATACTTCAGATTTTGGAAATCTGAAAAAATTTCTGGAAATACTCAGCAGACTAGGTACCATCTGCAGAGACAGAATCAGGGCAGATATTTCAGGTTGGCTCTAATGACCTAGCATGATAAACGTTACTCCGTTCACTATTGCTGCCTGAACAACTGAGTATTTTCATAACTTCATTTTAATTATTTTTATCTGCTTGCTTAAGATTAAATATGCTAAAGAAGGAACAATATTTGGCCTTGACTTTAAAAAGATAGACCAAAAAAATCAAACATAAAGCCCCCTCTTCCTTCCTTTTCTTCCTTGGTCCACTCTTGTCTTCTATCAGATTGCTATTTCTTCAGCCCTTTACATCTCCCACCTATTACTTCTTAGCTTCTCACTTCAAACCCTTTCTCACTCACCAACCTCCCCCTCACCTGGTTTAACCTATTAACTACCAGCTTGTGCTCCTTCCTCTCAAGCCATTTTCTTATTCTGGCTTCTTCCCCCTTCCTTTCCAATCCTGATAAAGGGTCTCAACTTGAAACATTGACCGTTTATTCCCCTCCATACATGCTGCCTGATTTGCTGAGTTCCTCCAGCATTTTGTGTGCGTTACTCAAGTGTAAATCGGTAGATTGGTTTGTTACTGACACATGTACCGAGGTACACTGAAAAGCTTGTTTTCCATATCTTCTATAATGATCAAAAGATCAAAGACTATTGCCAAAAATTTTCAGCAAAGCAGATGGGCAATTTAATTCTAAAAAATAAACAGCACCCTCCTTTTGTACAGATGTGCGTTTCCAGGCCAATGCCTCAATAAGAAACTATGACTGGTCAAACAGAATGAAACCTCAGAAAGCTGAGGCCAGTGAAATTGGAGATGAGGAAAAAAGGGGAAAAAGAAACAGAGGAAATAGAAGTTTAAAAAAAAATCTTTTTGGTGCATGAATTGACATTTAGAGGTCAGATATATTTGGTGTTTTCAGTGCTGGAGCTGACAATGACCCTTGTACTCACCATGAGGCCTGAGGGAAATGCTCAAAATTTTGAGCCAAAGGGCATAAAAGGATTTATCAAGCAATTTTTAAAAATTTTTTAAACCAACCTGACATTTTCACTTGTAAAAAAGAAACGGTAAACAGGTCACTGTGTTGCCTTCCACGATTTATTACAACATGACCAGAAACATTAATCATAGAGTACAAAGATCCACCAGACCATTAAATTTATTCCATATTTCAATCTTATTTTAACCCTTGACCCCTCCTGGGGATATTCTTCTCTTGAAGGGTTAACTGCTAAACTAACTGAATAAATGGTTTAAGTACTATTTCTTAAAAATGTGACTGTAGGGAGTTTGATTATAGCACAGGAAAAACATTGCTTCAAACATGCATAAACTGCGAGGTGGTAGTAGGTTGCACAAATGGAAAATGCAAATCTGAGAATCAATGGGAACCCTTGACGTTGAACATAAAAACATTTACACAGCTCAGAACCCAACAAGGGAGATGTTCATAAGTGGGTTTGTTTGATTTCATGCACAATTGAGAACAAAGGTGGCGGAATACAAAACCTGTTTATGCATGTTACCCACCAGGAACCTTTCTCCTGGCATAATTGCCTTAAAGCAAACGACCACTTGTTTGATGCCTGATTTACTTCACACTATAAACAAGAGGCGTCGACCTTTAACCCTCAACTACTCCCCCCCCCCCCCCCCCCCCATCCCTTTGCTCATTCAAAGCCACCACAAGCTGCGAATGATTAGCTGGTTGGCTTGTCAGAAGTTAAGATAGTGTATCTGACATGAAGCCATCAGCGAGACTGCCTGAAGATTGAACAAAACAGCAGAAAAGGGACATTTTGGAGAGGGGGGGAAGATGAGCTGCGGGAAGGTCGAGTTTGTACACCAGTCGCTGACGGAAAAAAAACACAATAGTACACAAGCAGAGGCGGGGGTGGGGGGGAGGACGACGATGAAAAAAAAAACAAACGGCAGTAAATGAAACTGTTTGCAGCTTAAAAACTGTACTTTGCACCACAGTTTTAACGAGAAAATCTCTCCGCGGCTGCAACAGGGAGGTACATTTCAACAATTCTTTGCCACTATAAGAAGAAATGGCACCTGCGATGTACTAACGGAATCTTCCAGACGGCCAGAAATACATTACTAACGAAGAATATAAAACTGCAACTTCAAATCACTTCTGCTGATAAGCTGCGTCCCTTCCGATCGCCACAAGTTTTGAAAGCACATCAGTGGGGGGAAAACAACCAATCGAACAGCAGATTACCAGAAACCAACACAGATCAATTAAACAGACAGATAATGGGAAAAAAAACACTCACCGTCTCCTTATTTGGTAGCAACTCTTTGCGAATTCTGAAGAAGTTCTTGCCGTACTGCCTCAGTCCTTTGATGAAGCGTTTCTGTGGGGACAGAACAAGGGCGATCAACAGGGGAGACAGGGTAACAGAGCTCGGCTTTGGCTCGACAACGAGGGAGAAAGCAGAAATTCACTAGGGGAAGGCAAGGAAGATGGCGGAAATGTGTACTGCACACAGCTCCTTTTTTCTTTACGAGCCACTGATCACTCAGACTGGAGGCACCCTACATAATACAGACAACACACACACACACACAGCTCAGCACAGCAAAGGCTTGCACTTCAGGGCTTGGCTTGACTCCAGCAATCCATGACAATTAAAGCAAAAAAAAAGGAAAGAGCGAAGGACCTTTTTTATTCCTCTTCTGTCTCTGGTAATGTCAGT
Organism: Hemitrygon akajei; assembly: GCF_048418815.1. NCBI lineage: Eukaryota > Metazoa > Chordata > Chondrichthyes > Myliobatiformes > Dasyatidae > Hemitrygon > Hemitrygon akajei. The sequence goes on along the minus strand of NC_133152.1, from coordinate 44,033,974 downwards.
GTGCCGTCAGTAAGTGGCAGAGGGAGAGCATACAAGCGAGAAGTACCTTGTCACTCTGGTCTTACACTACAAAGGGGATGGTTTACATGTGATCCCTTTGCTAGACGCTCTCGTCTCCGGTCAGACATAAAACCTGGCATGGATCAGTGGTTTCCAACAGCACAGAATTATTTGCAGTACATATTCCAAGCAGCAGAGTAATATCTCACCAAAGCAGCAATGTTGTCAAATTGTTTTTAGCAAGTACTGCAAGTACTGTAACCTAATAAGTACTGTAATCTAATTAACCAGCGGTTAACTAGCAAGCAGAAAGCTGCACAAATCCATTCGCGAAGCTGCACTTTGACAAGTCGGCTGAAAGGTTTGACTTTCTAGCCAGGGATGAATGGACATTAAGTTTAGTGTGAATTTAGCATCAGTTTTCAGAATGGATATGACCAAATCAATTATTTTGACAATTAAATAAGAAAAAATTTAAACATGAAAATAATGCTTGCAGAATTGACTCTTTTTTGCAGATTAATAACGTTCACTGCCATTCAAGAAAACTGACGACTGAATGCCTGAGATAATCAAAAGATTAATGTTCAATCTTTAAAGTGAACAATTTTGGCATTTATTCCATCAAAAGGGTGGTGAGAGTGTGGAATGAGCTACCAGTGGATGTGGGTTTGATTTTAACATTTAAGAGAAATTTCGATGGGTACATGGATGGGAGGGGTACGGAGGGTTATGGTCCAGGTGCAGGTCAATGGGACTAGTTCAGTATGAACCAGATAGGCCAAAGGCCTGTTTCTGTGCTGTAGTGCTCTATGACTGTGGCAAAAAGGCAAACAGAAGTGAACAGCATGGTTCCACTAATGGCTCAGAGGCAAATTTACAGGTCCAAATGAGGATGGTGCGCGATTAACACTGGACATCTCTAAAGAACAAGTAAAACTACAGAATGATTCCCTAAGATCCTGCATGGATCTCCACCCGGTAAATCTGGCCGAAGATATTAAATGCCTTTTATCATAATAAAAGGTTAACCTGCACTCAGCATCAACATCTTCAAATACGTCAGCACTGAGGACATCTTCAAAAAGGAGATGCTCAAAAGGTAGCATCCGATTACCCAAGACATACCATCTTCTCGTTGCAACCATCAAGGTGGTTGTACAAGAGCCTGAAGGCACACACTCAGTGTTTTAGGAACAGCTTCTTCCCCTCTGTTGTCATATTTCTGAATGGACAATGAACCCATGTACACCAACTAAATATTTTTGTTATTGCTCCCTTTTTGTATTAATTATTTAATTTGTTTATATACATTTATTTATTTATTATTGGCACATATAGCTTTTAAATTATTATATATTGCAATATACTGATGCCACAAAACAACAAACTGCATGACATATATCTGTGATATTAAACCTGAAAACAAAACAGTAAGCTCTCATCGCGGAGTACTGAGGAAATATAGTACTTTTGAAGGGCAGTCATTTGGATGGGACAACAGAAGCCAGTCAGCTCTGTCAGACAAAATTAAATAATCCCATGACAGGGAGTGTGCCTTCCACTCTGGGCAATATTTCTTTCTTAACCATCATCAATAATAAAAACTAACCAATGTTTTTTTGTGGGATCTCACTGTGTACCAATTGGCTTTTGCACTTCCTACTGTACAGTGACAATTCTTATAAATTTATTTAATGGGATATGAAGCATTTTGGGATTTCTTGAGATTGTGAAAGTACTTAAACAGCACAAATTCTTTTTTACTACTCTGACAACCTGAAAGTCAGGCCAAAGCACCATATCCTTTTCCACCTTGAGAAGAGGAGCAAATGGAAGTAGCAAAAAAATGCTTTTGAGCTTTTTTAAATGCATCTGTTCATGGTTAACCCATCTGATGACATTCACATTTTCAAAGTAAAATCTTTGTTTGCGAACTGTTAAAGCTGTAATCAAGGCAATAACTACCTATTATAATTGCAGAAACAAGATACTGTACACGGCTTTTCAGAAGAACTCATGCAGCGAGTCTTTCAAGCCGCCCTTCTTTAAGTGTCCTGTATTGTATTTGAAGAAGCTCATGTGAATGTCTGCTTGTAGCTGTAAGGACAACTATGCAGAATGTTCATCACTACGGAACTCCACTTCAGAAATTATTTATTATATATCACTGACATATTTTATATGAAAGTTGTTATGTCAATTAATGTAAAATAAATTTTCTTTATAGTCAGTTAATTACTAAATTTTACTCCCAGCACACAAACAGAATATTCATGATGCAGGAACTATATTGTACTTTAATTATGCTCTTGGTAAAATATACTATAAAATAAGCTATTAATTGTGGATTTAAAGCTGAAATTTAAAGTTTTACCCCTACAGTAGCATTTCCAGCATGCAAAAACATTCATAGCTTTGTCTTTTATACACTCTGTCAGAGTTAAAGGCCTCAGTAAAGTTTGGATAACTACTTTATTAATCCAAGTGCAGCACCAAACGATATTGTGCACAGAATTATATTTATAAGGCATTTTTTATTATAAGGTATGGTTATTCAATGTCAGACTGTGATTATAACAAAGCTCTCTGTCACTAGTCTGCAGTAATGGAGGTAATACATATTTAGTATGTCAAAAATAATACAACAAATAGCTGTTTCAGGAGTTGGCAGCTGCAGAGTGCTACTACACAACAGGAAATGCAGTTCATGAGTAATTCAATGCATGAAAGTTGCTTAATTAACATAAATATAAAATAATACTTTTTGTTATTGTTGATTAATTGGTAACTGTAGAATGTGTTATTTTTCCTCTTGAAATTGATTTTTATTCTCACTGCATACTTAAATGCACAGCCTTTATTATTCAGGTTAATGCCAATGAGATTTTCACAAGATTACTTTCCTTCCCCATTTAGATAACTGTATTTCAAATCAATAATGCCCAAAAATGCAAAAGGAACTTAAATGATGTAGTTGCCCATTTTTAAGTAGAAAATGGCACACTAAAGCAACATTTTTGCAAAATTAATTTTATGCTGCTGACCTACAGTACAAAATATGCTGGTACAATGAACAGTGCTCCTAAGATTGACAAGCAGCTTTTAAGAATAATTATCGTATATCTTCAGTAACAAGGCAGCGAGAACTGGAAGGATTAATGTGCTTTTACATTTTCCAAAGATCTTCCCCCATTAACTTTGCAGTTAATCACAGGAGAGTATTTTTTCAATCATTCCTTATTTAAATGTTTGTGAGGTTAATTAAATTTTAAATAAATGATAAAAGAATAATCATTAATTTTGTACTTCATTTTACAGATGTGGGTCAGGCAATCTTCAACAATAAGGTGAGCACGACAAACTTTTTAATCATCAGCAAAATCTAGTTCATAATCCATGTGGCTTTTAGTTGTTTGTGGGATCCCTCTGTGTACAAAATGCCTGTAATCTTACTCTATCTCCACATAATTAGTTGCTTGAGCTTTTGTTTTTGGTATTTTTGAGATGCAATAAAGACAAAAACATCTTTGTTCTTTTTTCTACTATTATCAAGCTCCTATTCTGTTTTATAAATTATTTCATAAATGCATAATTTCAACACAGAAAATTACTTCAAAAATTCAATAATTGGAAATTTTAAATATAAAAGAAAATGCTAAGTTTGTTTCAAGTCTTTGACCTTTCATCAGAGAACTTTCATTCTCCTTTACACTTGTGTACTGGAAATGACATTAAACAATCTTGAATAAAGGGTCGTAAACTTGAGACAATAACTGGTCTTTCCCCCTTTCTGCAGATTCTGATTTGCTTATTGAAGCTTCCAGCATTTTCTGCTATTGCTTCGTGATTCTGTCTGCTTCTGTTGCCAAGGCAAAATTTTCTAAGTGTTTAGAATGCATGTTGATATTTTAACTGCAGATATTAGGGTGTAAGATGGCTGCATGTTGTTTGCAGTTTCAGCCACATCACAAACGTATTAGGTGGTCTGATAAATAAAAATAGAGGCATGAACTGTTACAAAGGCAAAGCTCCCTATTTAATTCAGCACAATCTCAATAGATTATATATATATTCAAAATATATAAAAATGCTTGCTGCTTTAGATCACTACTGCATTTTCCTTGGCTAATTATATTTGAATGTGCCACAAAATAACCTCTAATTATACTTGAACATTTAGTGCTTGCCCCACATAATCACACCTTTATTATTTACTCAACATTACTGAACACTGGAGATCCGTCTGTAAAACAGCATCCAAGTGCTGTTGGTTTTCCTCTGCTCCTGCTTAAGGCTCCAGTTCAGCTGCCTAGCTCACAGCCTCACTAATAAATCACCCAACAATCTGCTCGCTGAATTGCTTTGGCCATGGTTTCACTGCTCCAGCCCATGTTGCCAAGCAACAGCACAGGAGAGAAGTCGAAAGAATTGCTGACAAATGGCCAAATGGCTGAAACAACAGACTTGTCTTCAGTGGGATCTGTTCCAAAGAACAGCCTGTTTTTTTTCTCTCGCTGTTCTGTTCTCTTCACTATGCGACGATGGGATTTAAAAAATTCAAACAAAGCCATTGTAATTTACACAAACTTCTTCGTCAATAGATACCGTCATTAACTGTGGTCGGGATGAGATCACACAAAAAAAAATACAATGAAGGTTTCTGGATGCTTTTAGCAAGAGAAGTAAATAAATATACCACAGTTGAATAATGGGCCTCACAATGAATGCACACAATCAGGACAAAAATCCTATAAAGGAGAACTCTGAAAGTAAAAAGTTGATCTGCAAGTGGGTAATCAGAGTAAAGTCTCCAGGACTGTACATTTACCACTCTGTGTTCACGTTACCACCCAGCTTTCTTTGATGTATAAATGCAATAAACATTTGAGTACAAACATTTTCTTTAACACATCCATTATTCTGCTTCATTAAAAACACATTCATTGTAATAAGGGAAGATTACAAGGACAGAATGTTAACTTGAATCATTGAGAACAAAGCAACCCCAATTTTATTTCTTTTCCAAATTAAATTTTATTCCTTTTTCCATGGTCCACTCTCCTCTTATATCAGGTTCCTTCTTCTTCAACCCTTTTTTACCTTTTCCACCTATCACCTCCCAGCTTCTCACTTCATCTCATCTTCCCCCATCAACCGACTTCCCTCTCACCTGGCTTCACCCTATCATCTTCTAGCTAGTCCTCCTTCCCCCTTCTTTATTCTAGTGTCTTCCCCCTCCATTTCCAGCTCTGATGAAGGGTTGAAGCCCGAAATGTTGACTGCTTATTCCTCTCCATATATGCTGCCTGACCAGCTGAGTTCCTCCTGCATTTTGTGTGTGTTATTCTGGATTGCCAGCATCTGCAGAATCTCTCATATTTCCAATTTTATTACTTTTAATTCCTCCCAGAGATTGTGCAACAATCCTCAAAAATAATGAACTGCACCACAATTTTCATTCTCTGCATAAACTAGGGAAGTTAAGGGAGCTTTTGGCAAGTGCAAGTTCAGAATGCTGCATTGCCAATTCATTAAAGCAGACTTCCAATCATTAAGTCAATTGTTTTGCCAGATATGAACGAGAGTTCCGCCAACATCTAGATTTGTGGACAAAGCGAGGACAAAAAAATACAAGGGATGATGTTTTACTGCCCCTATTGGTAGAACATCCAAGAAACACGGCATACTGCCTCCAAGGAGCTGGTGGAGCTTCCTCTGATTGAGCCATTGGTTGAGATTGTGAGTGTGTGAGTGAGTGAGTGAGTGAGTGAGTATGTGTGTGTGTGTGTATATATATATTATATACACACACACACACACACATAAAACTTGTGCGCATGTGTGTTAACAAGAGTGAATAGCTCAGCTTTGTGGAGAGGGGAAAAAAGGACCTGCCCTTCTGGAGATATTCCAAACATTGCAGCACACACTAACATTTACTGATACCTTCACATGAAAACAATTTATATTCTGTCAAAATTAAATAAACTCAATTTGTAGGCCCACGTAGGAGTTACTTTGCGCTCATTCCTTAACTAAAATATATTCTATTTTTGAGAAATTTAACTTGACAGAAGTCAAAGCAAATATAAAGCTGTATATTTTAATTATTATTTTATAGGAAACAGATATACTGGACAACATAAAGGGGTCAAAGCACTTACTTCTACCTGTTATCACGTGAGTTTCCCCAAGGTGTTCTGGCTTCCTCCCAAATCACAAATATTTGCTGACACTCTAATTAGTTGATATAAACTGTCTCTCGTGTAGGTTGGTGGTAGGAGAACTGGGTGGGGAATGGGAAAATTGGGTAGGGAAAGGGAAACTTCGCTGGTGGTAGGAAAATTAAGTGGGAAACGGGAGACTGGGCAGATGGTAGAAGAATTGGGTGGGGGAGGGGAGACTGGGTGAGCGGTAGAATTGGGTGGGGAAGGGGAGACTGGGTGAGCGGTAGAATTGGGTGGGGAAGGGGAGACTGGGTGAGCGGTGGAATTGGGTGGGGAAGGGGAGACTGGGTGAGCGGTGGAATTGGGTGGGGGAGGAGAGACTGGGTGAGCGGTGGAATTGGGTGGGAGAGGGGAGACTGGGTGAGCGGTAGAATTGGGTGGGGAAGGGGAGACTGGGTGAGCGGTAGAATTGGGTGGGGAAGGGGAGACTGGGTGAGCGGTAGAATTGGGTGGGGAAGGGGAGACTGGGTGAGCGGTAGAATTGGGTGGGGAAGGGGAGACTGGGTGAGCGGTAGAATTGGGTGGGGAAGGGGAGACTGGGTGAGCGGTAGAATTGGGTGGGGAAGGGGAGACTGGGTGAGCGGTGGAATTGGGTGGGGAAGGGGAGACTGGGTGAGCGGTAGAATTGGGTGGGGAAGGGGAGACTGGGTGAGCGGTAGAATTGGGTGGGGAAGGGGAGACTGGGTGAGCGGTGGAATTGGGTGGGGAAGGGGAGACTGGGTGAGCGGTAGAATTGGGTGGGGAAGGGGAGACTGGATGAGCGGTAGAATTGGGTGGGGAAGGGGAGACTGGGTGAGCGGTGGAATTGGGTGGGGAAGGGGAGACTGGGTGAGCGGTGGAATTGGGTGGGGAAGGGGAGACTGGGTGAGCGGTAGAATTGGGTGGGGAAGGGGAGACTGGGTGAGCGGTGGAATTGGGTGGGGAAGGGGAGACTGGGTGAGCGGTGGAATTGGGTGGGGAAGGGGAGACTGGGTGAGCGGTAGAATTGGGTGGGGAAGGGGAGACTGGGTGAGCGGTAGAATTGGGTGGGGAAGGGGAGACTGGGTGAGCGGTAGAATTGGGTGGGGGAGGAGAGACTGGGTGAGCGGTAGAATTGGGTGGGGAAGGGGAGACTGAGTGAGCGGTAGAATTGGGTGGGGGAGGAGAGACTGGGTGAGTGGTAGAATTGGGTGGGGGAGGGGAGACTGGGTGAGCGGTAGAATTGGGTGGGAAAGGGGAGACTGGGTGAGCGGTAGAATTGGGTGGGGAAGGGGAGACTGGGTGAGCGGTAGAATTGGGTGGGGAAGGGGAGACTGGGTGAGCGGTAGAATTGGGTGGGGAAGGGGAGACTGGGTGAGCGGTAGAATTGGGTGGGGAAGGGGAGACTGGGTGAGCGGTAGAATTGGGTGGGGAAGGGGAGACTGGGTGAGCGGTAGAATTGGGTGGGGAAGGGGAGACTGGGTGAGCGGTAGAATTGGGTGGGGAAGGGGAGACTGGGTGAGCGGTAGAATTGGGTGGAGAAGGGGCAACTGGGCAGACGGTAGGAGAACTGGGTGGGGAAGGGGAGATAGGGCAGTTCATTGATGGGTATTGCAAGAAAGATGGTTTATGGGTCCGTTAGTGGGGGAGCAGGACATTTGAGAATGCTTTTTGAGAGCCATCAGAGGCTCAATGGGACGAATTAGCCTTGTTATACTTCATTAGAAAATAGGAGAGATGTGAGGAAGATTTTTTCCTTACACACAAATCCACCCTGGGTTCTGATAAACAAAATTTCCCCAGCACAGTGACTGGTGAAAATAATCTGCAGCAACAAAGTACAATTTGAAAAATCATACAACTCAGTTGTTCATCCGAATGTCATTACACTTTGGTCAGTTATTTCTTTTATTTCATAATTAGGCAGTGAAACAAGGAATGGACTGCTGGTTCATTGCTACCATACAAGAGCATGATTTTGAATACTTTATGCAATACCAGTCTCCAACAAAACAGCCATGAATAGAAATAATAAAAGTAAAATCCTCACTAAAGCCTGAATATGTTATCAGATAGAATGCATTTGAGAGAAAGAACACTTTAGAATTGTCAGAATAATATTCAGTGTGTATTGAAGCAGGCTGGTCCGTTCTGTTATTCTATTCTCTTGCGTAAGACTTTATCAATTATATTCTCAAAATCCATGGAGAGATAAGCCTTCCGTTATCTTCATCTACCTTATTAATTATCAGATTCAGATTTTGATTCATGTACATCCAAACATAGAGTGAAATATGTCATTGGCATTAACAGGCAACACACCTGATGCTGTGCTGGGGGCAGCCCACAGGTGTTGCCACACATTCCGATGCCAACATAGCAGAACAACACAGAACACAATATAAGCAACAAAACAACAGCAGCAAAACAAGTTCCTTTCCTCCCTCCCACCCAACAGACACAGACAGTCCTCCAAATCCAGGACAGGCCTTCAGTCTCCAGGCTTTGATTTCTGGATTTCCAATCAACCTTTAGGCATTAATCTTTGGTACCAAACCCGAGACTAGCTGACAACGGGACCCTAAACTCCTGCTGTGCTGACTGACCAATGGGTCTATGTGACTATTGCTCACACAGACATCTGATCTTGGGACTCACCAATCTGGGACAGCCCGCCATTCATAGATGCCCTTCATCACCCATCCACATCGGATTTCAAATGCAGAACGGAGGCTTGACCTCCAACTCCCCCATATCACTGTGCCTAAAGCCTAATCTGACCTTTCTGCCTCCAAAACCACTGAAAATAAAAACAACCAAGTCTGAGCCATGGTCATGAGGGAGACTGCAATTCAGTGCAAAATTGATAATAAATTGGTTACAGTATATAAAGTAATTTATTGTTTAAATAACATATTTCTTCAGTGCTTTATGTGCTATGTTTTATTCTCAGCTTTCCATTCATGCAAACCAATTGGATAAGACATTCTACAGTATATATCTGAAAAAGAATTGAGATTATGACCACTGGATGAATACATATTATTCCAAGTACACAAGCCAAATTAACAAATTAACCAGAATGACCTTTATTTTATACAGAAATATACAAGCTCTTTGATATAACACCAGACCACCTGCTCCAAACATGAAACTCAAACTGCCTGACCCAAATACCACAACATAACCACCATGAGCAATCAAACATTTAAAAAAGAAATCGACCTTTCCATATTAGACAGAAGCAAATACTTTAAATAATCTGATTTCCACATTTGATATAGTCACTCTATTTATGAAACAGAGCTCCAAAGAGAAGTTTTTTTTGACCAACTCATATGGTGGTGGTGTCACAGGGAAGGCCACTCCTATTGCTTTTAAATTTAATGATTTGCTCAGCCATTTCAGGAGGAAATCAAGAGTCAAACCTATTCCTGTGGGTCTCTGTTCAGTGACCAGAGGACAGCAGGATTTGTTCTCCAAAGGACATTAATGAACCATTTCAACTTTTATGACCATCCTCTGATTGCATGCTCACAGTCACTGACAATTCAAGCCATTATGGGCACTAGCCTCCCCACCATTGAGGACATCTACAAAAGGTGATGCCTCAAAAAGAAGGGAACCATCATAAAGGACAACCCCCCTCCCCACCCACCATTCAAGACCTGCCTACTTCTCATTGTTGCCATCAGAGAGGTACAGGAGTCTGAAGACACACACTCAATGTTTTAGGAACAGCTTCTTCTCCTTTGCCATCAGATATCTGAACAGACAATGAACTCAGAATATTGCCTCACTGCTTTTGTTCTCTTTTTGCACTACTTATTTATCTTCTTTATTATAATTTATAATTTATTTCTATATTGTATTGTCCCACTGTTGCAATACAACAAATTTCACGACATGTGTCAGTGATAATAAATTTGATTCTGATTCTAACTAGTTATTTTAAATGCCTATTAATTTAATTGTCTTAGCTATCTTGTCAAGGTTAATTTCTAGTCATCACTCCAGGTTCTTCTTCTTACACCATCACCCCTACTGGGGCATGGGCCATTAACAGAAACTTGCCAACATCCTCAGTTCTGGCTGAAGGTTGACCAGCCTGTAGCTTCTGCATTCACCACATGACTTCATATGTCTTCTAGGCGAAGATTATTTCTCTCCTAGGGATGATGACTTTGGAGATTCAGTTGGTAATTCCGTAGCTCTGGTTCTTTTAAAAAAAAATGGGATAGGGTTGCTTGCTCATTGCCCAACCCTCCTCCTCTCACAGTTGGGCTTGGGAGTGTCCATGGCACTTCAGGTTGCTACTACAATATCACAGCATTAATGTAACCATATATAAGTAAGGTGGGGTCACTGAGAAGAAAAAAAACCTTGACATTGAACAGGTTTATTCACTATATCCATTGGATTCTGAACTGCATAAAAAATGTGCTTCTGAAGATGGTTTAGCAATTTAAATTCCAAAACTGAATGTAAGAGCTTTTCTGAATTTCTCCTCTTGAAATTGATGTGGTTAAAGCATTAGTGGCAATAAAATAATGTAGCATTAGTGTAAATGGGTATGATGGATGTCATGGATTTATTGGGTTGAAGGGCCTATTGCCAAGTTGTACAACTCAGTTGGTTTTACATTAATGTGAATTGGCAACAGGCGCACAGAACAACCCACTTCTGTTTAACTAAGTGAATATTAAATCTAGTTAAAAAAACAGGTAGCACATTTAAAGAACAAGCTTTCTGAGCACCGCCCCTTTGTGTAGTTCTTTAATTAGGTAGACCTTGCAAACCTAAGATGACCGCAGAAGGTGGAGTTTCCCATTTCAGACCATTCAGAAGTTTATTTATTTATCTATATTGATTGACTGAGATAAAGGCAGAGTAGGGTCTTCAAGTTGCGCCACCCAGCAACCCCTGATTTAACCATAGCTGAATCATGGGACAACTTACAATGACCAACTAACCTACCATCCGGTACATCTTTGGACCATGGGAGGAAACCAGATCACCCAGAGGAAACTCACGCATGGACAGTCCCAAGCCCAACTGTGAGAGGAGGAGGGTTGGGCACAGAGCAAGCAACCCTATCCCATTAAAAAAAACCAGAGCTACAGAATTGTCAACAGAGTCTCCAAAATCATGGGGAGAATACACAAACTCCTTACAGACAGCAGCAGGAATTGAACCCGGGGCTGCTGGTACTTTAAAGTGTTGTGCTAACCATGAAGAAGTAGGGAGGTAGGGGAGGACTAGAATAAGACCTCAATGATATTAAACCTTCAAGCTACACAGGTGAGGAGGAACTCAGAAGGAAAAAGAAAAAATTAAAGTCATCAGCACCAGTGGTACTCAAGAATAGCTTGTCTCTGAGTCTTTTCCAAAACCCAACTCTGAGGATAAGTCCAGGATGTTATGATACAGCTAGACAAGTGAACTAAAGAGTAAAACGAGACTCAGATCCTCAAAGCATGAGGATGTTTCAAGTACAATTTCAAGGTCATTGGTATCCGACTGTACATACATCCAGCCAAACAAAATAATGTTTCTCTGGACAATAATGCACCTACAAAAGATATATCACACACAGTACATAAAACAAAATATTACCACAAAGAAGTTCATAAAATATAATTCAAAGTACAGGTCGTGCACAGCACAGGCAAACAGTAAATAGCCTGCTGTCCTAGTGATAAGTGATAGCAAGTTATTCATTAGACTCAAAGCCGAGGGAAAGAAGTTGTTACCCAGTCTGGCAGTCAAAGGGATTGTGGGATGGGTGATAGGGATCCTCAACAATGCTTCGGGCCCTTTATACACAATGCTTCAGACTTCATTCTATTCTTGGACTAAACATGGTATATTGGTTGAATTCTAATAACTGGCTTATAGTTATTGGATGAGGCACTGTGTAACATTCAAGATTATTTATCATGTGCATATCAAAACATACAAAGTGAAAGTCATTTATGTTAACAACCAACACACACAACAGTGTGCTGGGGCAGCCCGCAAGTGCTGACTCACATAGCGTACCCACAATGCTTGGCAGAACAACATAAAACACAGCAAAACAGAACAAGCAAAAAAGACATCGAAACAAGCCCTATTCTTCCCTCTCACTCACATAAATACATAGTACTTTAACCACTAGACAGGGAATTGGACAAGCATTTAACTAAGTGGTGCATCAAGAAGCTCTATGAAAACTATTAATGGCGATCAGAGTTCTTTAGTTTGGGGTTATACACTGCACAAAGGCAGACAGGTGTAGGTTCTGGCTGATTATTTTTGCCCCTACAGTAAATTACTTGGGGCAATATTCTTGCCCCAACCACCTTTTCCTGACTCAATAATAAACTTTTTCCATCAAAGGATGAGAAGTTCCATAAATGAAACCCAACCTCAGAAGTGAAGCAGCCCACGGATGAACAACTGGTTAAGATTCAGACATGGGGTGAAAACTAGAAACTAACATTTGCAATGCATGTGTATCAGGCAATGATACCAACAAAGATAAGTCAAAACACCTATTCTTGACATTCAAGATCTATCAGCACCAAGTCTTGCTATTACTGAGGGTCAACAGAGGTCAGAAATCTAATGACAATCAACATAAATGCTCTGGGTACCAATGCAGATCTGAGTCTTGGTGATTTGTGCTGAATGACCCATCACCTTATTTCCCCAGGACTTCCCAGCAAATACAAAACACAACTCCAGAGTGTGATGGATACTTTTTCACATGCTTAGATGTATACACAGTTCCAACAACATTTAGAAAATCAACCTCATCCAGAATGAACAGGTTGTGTTATCAGCATGCTATCTCCCTCCCAAGCTGTGGCTGCAGTGTGATATCGTCTGTAATATGCAATGCAGAATCTCTCCAAGGTTACACTAAGAGTAATTCCTAAACTTGAATCCTCCACCGAAGGACAGTGGACAGATGAAAAGATAACTATGACCTTTTCCAACCTGACTTGGAAACTGCTGCATTGCTGTAGGTGAAAATTTAGAATTTCCTATCCAGTAGCATGTTGGGAATATCCTGATCACAAATGAACCATATACGATCGGTCATGTAGTGAATCAATTGGGCCTCACATGCTCAGGTCTCTTTCCCTCCCCGGTTCCTCATACCCATGTTCTAAATTCCCCAGCATGTACCATCACTAACAAGACTAAAAATGTAAAAATGTACTCTGCTGTTGTTCTTACTCCATGTATATGTAACAACAAGAAGATTGCCATTTAAGGCAATGGCTCACCTTCTTGGGAGTCACTAGAAACTAGGGAAATAAAAAACTATTGGTGGAGATGTGTATGAATAAACAATATATTCTGATGGTCCGCTAAGTTGCATTTATCTACATACTGTGAAAAGGAAAATTATACCACATCAACTACAAAAATTAATTATGCAGAAGAGGTTTATTTAGAAACATAGACTTTAACACAGGAAACGATGGAGCAATAAGCTGCACATTCCAGCATATGACATGCTCTTTGTTGCTAATATAGAGATCTGTTTAAATATTTACTCCCGAGCTCTACATAAACAAAGACAATTTTATAAAGGACTGTTTCCTGGGTGTGTAATTCCCACATCAACAATGAATTCTAATTTGCTGTGCTGGAATGATCTCAAGGAAATTATGCCTACTGTTAACAAATATGCAGTGTTAACCTTTAAATGTAAACCACACACATCTGAGGATGAGATAAAAAACAAGCTACACCTGGGAAGAAAATCAAAATATCAACGACAGACGGCCATGACTTACACTACTTCATCTCAAACGAATCTATTGACTTAGTTGCTGTATTCCATGGACAGGTTAGAGCACAATAGGTTGACCAACAACAAGCAGCAAGAGCAGAAGTTAGTAAACTTTTATGCAGTTTCTTATTCTCCGCCTGTGTACTCAAGGTGAACACTCATTAGTAACAATGACCCATACTTAGGGAACAAGAACATGACTTGAAGATAATATATCAGAGAGATAGCAGACAACTGCAAGAAACATAAAGTTGTGATAGTAGGGGATTTTAATTTTCCACATATTGATTGGGACTCCCATACTGTTAAAGGTCTAGATGGGTTAGAGTTTGTAAAATGTGTTCAGGAAAGTTTTCTAAATCAATATATAGAGGTACCAACTAGAGAGGATGCAATATTAGATCTCCTATTAGGAAACAAGTTAGGACAAGTGAAGGAAGTGAGTGTAGGGGAACACTTTGGGTCTAGTGATCATAATGTCCTTAGTTTCAACTTGGACCTGGAAAAAGGTAGATCTGGTCCTCGGGTTGAGGTACTAAACTGGAAAAGGGCAAAATTTGAAGAAATGTGAAAGGATCTAAAAAATGTGGATGGGGCAGGTTGTTCTCTGGCAAGGATGTGATTAGTAAGTGGGAGGCCTTCAAAGGAGAAATTTTCAGAGTGCAGAGTTTGTATGTTCCTGTCAGGATAAAAGGCGAAGTGACTGAGAATAAGGAACCTTGGTTCTCTAGGGATATTGTAAATCTGATAAAGAAGAAGAGAGAGATGTATGAAAGGTATAGGCAACAAGGAGCAAATAAGGTGCTTGCGGAGTATAAAAAGTGCAAGAAAATACTTAAGAAAGAAATCAGGAGGGCAAAAAGAAGACATGAGGTTGCTTTGGCAGTCAAGGTTAAGGATAATCCTAAGAGCTTCTACAGGTATATTAAGAGCAAAAGGATAGTAAGGGATAAAATTGGTCCTCTTTAAGATCAGAGTGGTCGGTTATGTATGGAACCAAAAGAAATGGGGGAGATCTTAAATGGGTTTTTTGCATCTGTATTTACTAAGGAAACTGGCAAGGAGTCTATGGAAATAAGGCAAACAAGTAGTGAGGTCATGGAACCTATACAGATTTAAGAGGAGGAGGTGCTTGCTGTCTTGAGGCAAGTCAGAGTAGATAAATCCCCAGGACCTGACAGAGTATTCCCTCGGACCTTGAAGGAGACTAGTGTTGAAATTGCAGGGGCCTTGGCAGATATACTTAAAATGTCGGCATCCACAGGTGAGGTGCTGGAGGATTGGAGGATAGCTCATGCTGTTCCGTTGTTTAAAAAATGCTCTAAAAGTAATCCAGGAAATTATAGGCCGGTAAGTTTGATGTCAGTAGTAGGTAAATTATTGGAAGAAGTACTAAGAGATAGGATCTACAAGTATTTAGATAGTGAGAGTCAACATGGCTTTGTGCGTGGTAGGTCATGTTCAACCAATCTATTAGAGTTTTTTGAGGAGGTTACCAGGAAAGTGGATGAAGTGAAGGCAGTGGATGTTGTCTACATGGATTACAGTAAGGCCTTTGACAAGGTCCCGCATGGGAGGTTAGTTAGGAAGATTCAGTCCCTAGGTATACAAGGTGAGGTAGTAAACTGGATTAGACATTGGCTCAATGGGAGAAGCCAGAGAGTGGTAGTGGAGGATTGCTTCTCTGGGTGGAGGCCTGTGACTCTGGTGTGCCACAGGGATCACTGCTGGGTCCATTGTTATTTGTCATCTATATCAATGATTTGGATGATAATGTGGTAAATTGGATCAACAAATTTGCTGATGATACAAAGATTGGAGGTGTAGTGGATAGTGAGAAAAGTTTTCAAAGCTTGTAGAGGGATTTGGACCAGCTGGAAAAATGGGCTGACAAATGGCAGATGGAGTTTAATACAGACAAGTGTGAGATATTGCACTTTGGAAGGACAAACCAAGGTAGAACATACAATGTAAATGGTAGGACACTGAGAAGTGCAGTAGGAAAGAGGGATCTGGGAATACAGATGCATAATTCCCTAAAAGTGGCATCACAGGTAGATAGGGTCATAAAGAGAGCTTTTGGCACATTGGCCTTTATAAATAAAAGTATTGAGTATGAGAGCTGGAATTTTATGATAAGGTTGTATAAGACATTGGTGAGGTCGAATTTGGAGTATTGTGTGCAGTTTTGATCACCTAATTACAGGAAGGATATTAATAAGATTGAAAGAGTGCAGAGAAGATTTACAAGGATGTTGCCAGGACTTGAGAAACTGAATTACAGAAAAAGGTTGAATAGGTTAGGACTTTATTCCCTGGAGCGTAGAAGAATGAGGGGAGATTTGATAGAGGTATATAAAATTATGATGGGTATAGATAGAGTGAATGCAAGCAGGCTTTTTCCACTGAGGCTAGGGGAGAAAAAAACCAGAGGACATGGGTTAAGGGTGAAGGGGGGAAAGTTTAAAGGGAACATTGGGGGGGCTTCTTCACACAGAGAGTGCTGGGAGTGTGGAATGAGCTGCCAGATGAAGTGGTAAATGCGGGCTCACTTTTAACATTTAAGAAAAACTTGGACAGGTACGTGGATGAGAGGTGTATGGAGGGATATGGGCCAGGTGCAGGTCAGTGGGACTAGGCAGAAAAATGGTTTGGCACAGCCAAGAAGGGCCAAAAGTCCTGTTTCTGTGCTGTAATGTTCTATGGTTCTATATATTGGCCATACAGATGTCAGATCAGAGTAAGGAGATGCCTCTCTTCTTCATGTGGGCCTGACCATAAAGAAAATCAATCTACTCATTGGCTAATTGCTCTTCCCTTCTGACACACTCTCCACATTCACAATGGATACTTACAGCAGACGGCAGAGGGTGGCATCCCCAATCATGTTCAGACTAGAATAAAAATCAAAACTAATCAAAGGGACAGGCAAGATTATGGCAGCTTGTTTTGTGTTGTTATGACAGCTTATTGTGGGCAGCACAGCAGTTAGCATAAGACATTACAGCACCAGTGACACAGGTTCAATTCCAACTCTGTCTGTAAGGAGTTTGTATGTTCTCTTTATGATAAGATTCTAAAACATATGCTTAAGGTAAGGGAGTTGTGGGCTATGTTGGTGCATTTGATTTGGTGCAAACAATGCATTTCACTGCATGTTTCAATTAATGTCCACATGACCAAAAAAGCCAATCTCTTTTTTAATGGCAGGAGTGTCTAGAGACAATGGAGAGAGTGGTCAGGGTGGGTATTGAAGATAATCTACATGTTTCTGGTATATGCATGGGAACAGATGCAGAAAATGTCACTGAGGACATCATCAAGATGCAATATATCAGGGAACCAAGAACAAATCAGTGAGAAGATTCAGATTAATTTATTTTTCACATGTGCATTGAAACATAGAGTGAGATGTGCTAACAACCAACACAGCCGAAGAATATGGGAAGACCACATTGAAACCTATCAAATGGTGAAAGGCCTTGATAAGAGTCATGTGAAGAAGATGTTTCCTGTAATGGGAGAGTAAGACCAGAGGACGCAGACTCAGAATAGAGATGAGGAGGAGCTAATTTAGCTCGAAAGTAGTGAATCTATGGAATTCAAGAGCAAACACGAGAAAATCTGCAGATGCTGGCAATTCAGACAACACACACAAAATGCTGGTGGAACACAGCAGGCCAGGCAGCATCTATAGGAAGAAGCACTGTCGACATTTTGGACCGAGACCCTTTGTCAGGACAGTCCTTCTTCCTTTAGATGCTGACTGGCCTGCTGTGTTCCACCAGCATTTTGTGTGTGCTGTGGAATTCAAGTTGTGGAGGCCAAGTCTTTTTGTATATTTAAGGCAGAGGTTGATAGATTCTTGATTGGTCAGGACACGAAGGGCTACGGGGAGAAGGCAGGAGATTAGGGCTGAGAGGAAAATTGGATCAGCCATAATGAAATGGCGGAGTAGACTCGATAGGCAAATTGTCTAATTCTGCTCCTATATCTTATGGTCTTATGTGCTGGGGTAGCCCGCAAGTGTCACCACACATTCTGGCACCTACACAGCATATAGCGGCAATATATAAGGAAGAAAAGCTAATGCTAGTGATTTCTAAACTGCACACACAAGAAAAAGAAAACAAAATACATACTAGTGGGCGGACATTGTTATCAGAATAGAAAGTGGCACCATCATTTTTGCAATCAAGTAAAAATTTATTACAATCAGAAATAGAGTGAAATAGTTACTTAAAAACTAATATTTTCAGTGGTTCTACTATAGAAGTGGAATGTAAAATAGAGAATGTGTTCATCAGGCTCTTGAACCAAAGGGGATAACTTCACTCACCCCAATACTGAAGTGATTCCACAACCTATGGACTTACTTTTAAGGACTTGACAAATCACGTTCTCAATATTTATTACTTATTTATTTAATATTTTCAAAATCTTTTTTGTATTTGCACACTTTGTTGTCTTTTAGACATTGGTTGCTTGTCCATCTTTGTTGTGTGTGGTTTTTCACTGATTCTATTGTTTCTTTGTATTTACTGTGAATGCCTGCAAGAAAATGAATCTCAATGCACTTTCATTATACATTTACTTTGAACTTTGAAATATTCACCATACTTTTGGGACCAATAGATGGCCTAAGAGGATTAAATTTGCTGTATGAAACAGTAACATCAAAAATAGTTTTACATTGGCATCAGGATGATTCATTAGTCCCAATTGGTTTCAGATGATCCTAGAGCAGTAATCCAGAAATGTGAAAAAAAAACTTGAAACCATTATACACTGTGATGTCTATTGGAAAATGTAGTATTTGTGATAAGATGAACTCACACACCAGGCCATAAAATCCCAGTAAAATGGGACAAAAATCTAATATAATAGCCAATGTCAAAGCTATCAAATTTCATGGAGCTACCTTCTGATGCCAGTGGGAAACATATTATTCATCTAATGATCAATGCTGGTCTCTCAATAGCACACAAAGTCCAACCTCTTGTGCGTGAGCATTTTTCAATTGGATATCATTAACATATTGAAAGAACACCAAGATCTTCACTTAGTGCACATAATCAGCTAATACAATTAAAGTTCCTGCAATGCTAAACTACCAGAGAATATAATCAAGACTTTTTAATCAGGCAAACTTAAAAATTAATCTTTGCTTTTTAAAATTTTTGATGTTGCATCAAAAGTGTTCAGGATTTTGCTTAAATTACCTGAAAACCAGGTGAGACAGAGGATGGAAGAATGGGTGACCAAAAAAAAATCAACTGAAGCAAAAAACAGCGGCTATCACAGGTTAAAAGATTCATTTTCTTGCAGGCATTTAGAGAAAAAATAGAAATACAATAGAATTTAATGAAAAACTACACATAAACAAAGCCTAACAAACAACCAATGTGTAAAAGGTCTTTGAAGTGAGATTGTAGGGCAAAGAATTAGTTCAGAGTAGTGGTGTATCAAATTATCAACAATGGTTCAACAGCCTGTTGGTTGTAGGGTAATAATTATTCCTTAACCTAGTGGTGTGGGACTTAAGGCTTCTGTATCTCTTGTCTGATGATAGTAGCAAGAAGAGGGTCTGGAGGGTGGGGGTCTTTGATGATGGATGTTGCTTCCTTGCAACAGTACTCTATGGAACTATACTTAATGGTAGGGAGGGCTTAGCCTGTGATGGACTGGACTGTACCCAATACTTGCAATAGCCTTTTCAGTTCCATTGCTGTTCCCTTCCCAGGTTGTGATCAACCAGTTAGAATGCTCTGCACTGTACATGTTTGGTGACATGTCAAATCTACGCAAACTTCAAAGAAAGTAGAGGCGATGAGGGGCCTTCTTTGTGATGCATCTTTTGTACTGTCCCAGGGCAGATCCTCTGATATGTTAACATCAAGGAATTTTTAGCTATTGACTCTCTCCACATTATTCCCTTAATGAGGACTGGCTCATGATTTGGCTTTGGCTCACGAGGCTTCAGCAAGGAAGCACAGACACCAATCTGCAACTAAATCTACAACACATCATCTGATTTACTTTGTTCCTGTATGATGTGAAAGCTGATTGACCCCAACCCTATTATTTTTAATGACCATGTCTGCAGCAAGTGCTAGCTTTCAAGGAACTCAGACTCGAAGTTGATGACCTGGAATCTGAGCTTCAAACACTGCAATGCATTTGGGAGTGGGTGAGTTACCTGGACACTGTGTTTCAAAAGGCAGTCACACCCATTAGATTAACTATGTCATATTTGGCTGTGGTCAGGGACAAGAGAATGTGACTATGAGTGAGGCAGCTGGGGGAAATCCATGGGTAGTTCTGGGGAAGTCTCAACCCTTGAGTTTACCCAACAGGTCTGAGATTGTTGCTCCCTGCTTAGATGAGAATGGGGGCCTGTAGGAAGGATGATCAAACAAACTGTGGAACCGTGGGTCAGGGAGCCATTCAAAAGAGAGGAGAGAAGAGAAATATAATGGTAATTGGGGTAGCATAGCCAGGGGAATAGACATAATTCTCTGTCACATGGATATAGAGCCCCAAGGGCTGTTTAGCTTGCCTGGTGCATGTGTTTGGGACATCTAATCCGACTTGCAGAGAAATTTGAGTGGGAGGGGAAAGATCCAGATGTCGAGGTCCATGTTGCTACCAATAACATAGAAGATCAAGGAAAGAGATTCTGCTAAGGATACTCACCCTATCGAAATACAGGCAGATGGGTAGAGGGTGTGGGGAAGCTCTGATGGTAAAAAGAGAAATCATATCCTTAGAAAGAAGTGACGTAGGATCAGAAGATGTAGAGTAACACACACAAGTGCTGGAGGAACTCAGCAGGTCAGGCAGTTTCTATGAAAACAAATCAACAGTCAATTTTTCAGGCCAAGACACTCCATCAGGATTGGAAATGGGAAAACACCAGAATAAAAAGGTAGGGGAAGGGAAGGAGGACAAGCTGAAAAGTGACAGGTGAAACCAGGTGGGCAGGAAAGGTAAAGGGCTGGAGAAGAAGGAATCTGATAGGAGAGGAGAGTGGACCATAAGAGAATGGGAAGGAGGAGAGACACTGGGAGAGGTGATAGGTAGGTGAGTTGAAGGGGTAAGATGCCTGAGTGGGGAATAGAAGAAGAGGAAAGAGGAGGGGAAAAGAAAAAGAGGAAAAAAAACACTGAAAGGAGGAATCAATGTTCATGCAATCAGGTTGGATGGTACCTAGAGGGAACATGAGATGTTGCACCTTCACCCTGAAAGTGGCCTCATCATGGCAGAAAAGGAGGCTATGGACTGACATGTCAAAACAGGGATGGGGATAGGAATTAAAATGGTTAGCCACGGGGAAATGCCACTTTATTTTTTCCTACCCAATAATCTCCCTCCTGGCACATTTCCGTCCAAGCGAGAGAAAATCTACACTTGTCCAGTCAGAGCCCTAAACAGTCCCTTCAGGTGAAGCAACATTTCAATGTGAATCTGTTGGGGTCATCTATTGTATCAGGTACTCCCAATGCAGCCTCCTCTTTACTGGTGAGACCCAGTGTAAACTGGGGACCACTTTTTCAAGCACCTCTACTTGATTCTCCCGAAGGGGAAATTCCTGGTAACCAGACATTTTAATTCTTCTCTCCTTTTGATTTTTCCTTCCGATATTTTTTTCTTTTCTTCTTCTTCTCTACCCCCCTTTCTTCTATCACTCACCTGGCTTCACACATCACCTTCTAAATTGTCCTCCTTTCCCTCCCCCTACCTTTTATTCTGGCATCTTCCCCCTTCCTTTCCAGTCCTGATGAAGGATCTCAGCCTGAAATGTTAATTGTTTATTCATTTTCAGAGATGCTGCCTGACTTTCTGAGTTCTTCCAGCATTTTGTGTGTGTTGTTTTGGAATTCCAGCATTTAACTTCGTGTATGCAGGTTGATAGTTCGACTCAAGGTTGGCTTCAATTTGTGTTAGGCAATTGACAACTGTGCACGTCGCTCTAGTGTAATTGGTTGACACACCTACCAAAGAAACTAAGTCTATCATTTTAGTGATAACAGACATCACAGACAACACTGACTGAAGGTGTCCAGTTCCCTGCATAAACATGTTGTTGGTGAATACATCTGCCAGATGTACAACTGCTCCTGTTGTTGTAGAAATGGTGGAGTATAAGAAATGTCTGCCAAGGCACCTGTACACACCTGAGATCTAATTTCCCACCTATTGCATGTCATGTAAACAACAGATGAATTACTTTAACTATTTCAACACCCCCACCATCCACACAATGCTCTCTTCTTGCTACTACCACCAGCAGGAGGTACAGGAGCCTTTGGTCCCACACCACCTGGTTCAGGATTTGTCAGGAAACCTCCTCAAACAGGATCCCACTAAGGAGCTCCAGGCAATTGTCCCACACCATCACTGACCTTATTAATTCTGGGGATCTCCCATCCACTGCCATTAGCCTCATAGTTCCCTCACACCACATCTCCTGTTTCTACCTCCTACTCAAGATCCATAAACCTGCCTGCCCAGGTAAACCCATTGTTTCTGCTTGTTCCTGCCCCATTGAACTCATATCTGCATATCTCAACTCTGTTTAATTCCCCTGGTTCAGTCCCTTCCTACCTACATCTGTGACACTTCACACACTCTTGATCTTTTCAATAATTTCAAGTTCTTTGGCCCTGGGCATCTTGCTTTCATGATGGATGTCCAGTCCCTATACATTTTCATCCCCTACCAGACAGACAGAAAGACATACTTTATTGATCCCGAGGGAAATTGGGTTTCGTTACAGTCACACCAACCAAGAATAGTGCAGAAATATAGCAATATAAAACCATAAATAATTGAATAATAATAAGTAAATTATGCCAAGTGGAAGGCCTCAAAGCTCTCTGTTTCTTTCTGGACTCCAGATCCAACCAGTTCCCCTCCACCACTACTCTCCTGCATCTAGCCAAACTTGTCCTCACTCTCAATAATTTCTCCACTGGCTCCTCCCACTTCCTTCAAACAGAAGGCGTAGCCATGGGCAATCGCATGAGTCACAGCTACACCTGCCTTTTTGTCAGCTATGTGAAACAGTCTACGTTCCAAGCTTACAATGGTGTCACTCCCCAACTTTTCTTATGCTACACCGATGACTGCATTGATGCTTCCTGCACCTATGCGGAGCTCGTCAACTTCATCAACTTTGCCTCCAACTTCCATCCTGCTCTCAAATTTAGCTGGTCCATTTCTGACGCCTCCCTCCGTTTTCTCAATCTCTTTCTCTATGGAGACAGCTTATCTACTGATGTCTATTATAAACCCACTGACTCTCACAGCTAACTGCACTATACTTCTTCCCAAACTGTTACTTGTAAAAATGCCATCCCATTCTCTCTATTCCTTCATCTACATCACATCTGCTCTCAAGATGAGGCTTTTCATTCCAGGACAAAGGAGATGTTCTCCACCATCAATGTTGTCCTCAACCGCATCTCTTCCATTCACGCATGTCTGCCCACCAGGGATAGGGTTCCTCTTGTTCTCACCTACCACCCCACCAACCTCAGTGTCCAGCACGTAATTCTCCGAAACATCCGCCATCTTTAAGTTCCTCGGTACACACCTCACCAAGGAACATCACTTAGTCTATACATATTGGCTATGTGGTGAAAAAAGCACGACAGTGCCTCTTTCACCTCAGACGGTTGAAGAAGTTCGACAAGTCCCCAAATCTAAAGGACTTTCTACAAGGCACAACTGAGAGCATCCTGACTGGCTGTGTCACTGCCTGGTATGGGAACTGCACCTCCCTAAATCACAGGACTCTGCAGAGAGTGGTGCAGACAGCCCAGCACATCTGTGGAGGTGAACTTCCCATCATTCAGGATATTTACAGTGATAGGTATGTAAAAAGGGCCAGAGGGATCACCGGGGACCTGAGTCACCTCAACCACAAGCTGTTCCAGCTGCAACATTAAAGCCAAGACCAACTGGCTCCAGGACAGCTTCTTCCACCAGGCTATCAGACCAATTAATTCACACTAACACAATTGTATTTCTAATCTCTATTGACTTTTGTTATATATATTACTGTACATACTATTTATTACAAATTTGCACATAGCACATTCAGATGGAAATGTAACGTAAAGATTCTTACTCCTCAGATATGTGAAGGATGTAAGAAATAAAGTCAAGCCATTTCAATTCAATTTGTCTCCAACAGGATCCCATCACCAAGCACATCTTTCCCTCCCCCCTTCACTTATCTCCCTTCTGACACTTATGCTTGCAAGCAGAACAAGTGCTACACCTGCACCTCCTCCATCACTACCTTTCAAGGCCCAAAACAGTCCTCACAGATGAGGTGATACTTCACCTGTGAGTCTGTTGGGGTCATCTACTGAATCCAGTGCTCCCGGTGTGGCCTCCTGTATTTCAGTGAGACCTGATGTAGATTGGGAGACTGCTTTGCTGAGCACCTACACTCTGTCCATCAGAAAAAGTGGGATCGCTTAGTGGCCACCCATTTTAATTCCATCTCCTATTCCCCTTCCAACAGGTCAGTCCTTGCCTCCCCCACTGTCACAACGAGGCCACACTCAGGTTGGAGGAACAACATCTTATATTCCATCTGGGTAGCCTCCAATCCAACCCGATGGCATGAACAAAATTTCCCAAACTTCCAGTAATGCTCCCCCTTCACCATTCCCATTTCCCTCTCTCTCTATCTCCTCACCTGGCTATCACCTCCCTCTGGTTCTCCTCCCCTTTTCTTTCTTCCATGGCCTTCTGTCCTCACCTTTCAGATTCCCCCTTCTCCAACCCTGTATCTCTTTCACCAATCAACATCCAAGCTCTTTACTTCACCCTTCCTCCCCTCCTGGTTTCACCTATCACCTTGTGTTTCATCATTCCATCCCCCCACCTTCCATATCTAATTCCTCATCCTTTTCTCTCCAGTCCTGATGAAGGGTCTCGGCCCGAAACATCAACTATACTCTTTTCCATAGATGCTGCCTGGGCTGCTGAGTTCCTCCAGCATTTTGTGTGTGTGTTGTCAGGAACAGATACTACCCTTAAACCATCAGGGTCTTGGAAATGGATACTTTATTCACCTCAATTCTGAACTGCTTCTACAATCTGCAAACTCTCGAACAAATATTCTTTACCACTCCTGCTCTCAGAATTATTTTTATTTGCAGTTTGTCTTCTTTTTGCACATCGGTTGGTGTCAGCCTTTGTATATTTGTGTATAATTTTATTGTGTAAAATTCTATTGTATTTCTTTGTTCCTGAAATGTCTGCAGGGAAAAAAACTCAAAGTAGTGTATGGTAACATATATATGCATTGATAATAAACTTACTTTGAAAACTGGTCACCACCATCTTGCATCCCATTCAGTTTGTGTGGCTGCTTTTCCATCACCTCTACCTTGCTCTATGTCAAAATCATTCCAGGCTAAATGAGAACTCTAGCTTGCAGAAATGTCAGGATAAAGTGCAGTAATTCACACAGCTCAACTGGCAGGGCACTGTTAATGTGTTCCAGTTTAGTACACACCTCAGTGCTAAGGATTACTAATGGGAGACCTTGCAGAAATTTGAATCACAGGAAGTTATCCCATGGTGCAATGAGCCAGCATGATGCAACAGGAGGATTGACTCATTCACGCCCGTCTTGATTCTGAATGCCAAGTCACTGCTTCATATTTGTATGAAGTTCCTTCATCACATTAGCAATCTTTCAGACTGTTCTAAAAGTTATAACTGGCACCAAAAGAGCATCACAGTCAAATGTCAAAAGCATCCTCGAGGTCTCTGTGTGCCAACAAAGCAGGTCACTAAGTCATGTCTTTCTTGCAAGAGAGAGATCAAATTGGTTAGTGGTCAAAGAATTTATAAGGGTTTATTCTCCAGTCGGCCAAGCAGAACAGACTTTGCTTAAGGACTGTTTTGGCATCAAATTAGAGTCCTATGCAAAGTCTGTTCTGCATGGCCAACTGCAGAATAAACCCTTATAAATTCACTGACCACTAACTAATCTATGGAGGGGAATAAGCCCCATGTTTATTCATTTCCATAGATGCTGCCCGACCTGCTGAGTTCCTCCAGCATTTTGTGCATGTTGCTCAATATTTTCAGCATCTAAAGAAACTCTAGTGCTCAAGCATCTCTCTTGAGAATGATGTAGATCAAACAGTGGATTCACCACCACTTCCTGGAGTCCCATGATGCTAATCCTAGAAGCTTGGATTTCTTTTGAAAGAATTCATATTGCAACTAGTTGTGAATATATTCAGAATTATCTTGTGGCATCTCAATGGTTTGTGCATTCTAATACTTGTCTTGTCCTCCTAGTTCACTGAGCACCACTGGCTGGTAAAGAATCAATCTTCATGTCCCATGTTAACCGGTATAATAAATGGTACAGAAGTCTCTTGCCAAGGAAACAAGATAGGAAATAGGTGACTTGGATAATGTTGTTATCCAAGTTGGCTTAAGTTACACTTAAGTTGACTAGCTGGCTGCACCTTCACCTGGGATCTGAGGGAGATGTTGGCCAAAATTCAATGCAGGTCTTTGTAGTACCTAAATTTTCTGGCAACTATCTCTATGGCACATTATTCAACATCAATCCAAGAAAATCGTGTGTGGGCCTACATTTTTTTACTGGTAGTACAGTGTTGTGGAAATGAATTTCTGGAAGTTTCAGCTCAGTAATTCAGGACTCTTTTTTGCAAAAAAAGTTTTAGAATAAAACCATCACAATTCCATTAAGACTGGTTTGTCCTTGGGGAATAAAAAGCAATGCAATTCCAATCTTGAGCCAAAAACTTGCAGGAAATTAGGGGCACTGAATAAGTGTCTTCATTAACACAAGAGATACTGCAGATTCTAGAAATCTAGAACAATACACACAATGTGCTGGAGGAGCTCAACAGGTCAAGCGGCATCTATGGATGGGAATAAACAGTCAATGTTTTGGGCCAAGGCCCTTCATCAGGTTCCTTAAAGTTAGTCTTTGATAATTGTGTGTAATTACCTATCTAGTTTTAGTTTCAGATTTACTTTCAATTAGACAAGTTGAATTGGATTTATAAACATATGCACATGAATGTATCATAACATTAAATGCATTTTCAGACAACATCTGGCCCATTTATGAAATTGCATAACATGAAATTCACAATTACATGCTTCCTCTAAAATTTTCAGTTTAAAACATATTCGTCAAGTTTTAGTGCTCATCATGGTGAGGGATAAAAATGAATCCATTTCAAGCACACATTTCCAGCATAAAGCGTACCAGGCCAGGTATATCACATTTCATGGTAAGTAAAGCTCTTGCTGCAGAAAAGAGCACTTCATGCTACATTGAGAAGACTTTTTTTTATTACCTACAGTGCCACCTGAATGATAAACCACCACCTATTGCTTTTAAATTAGTGACAGCATTATATGAGAAGATGCATCCACTGAGAACAGTATCAAACTGTCCCAAACTCATTACATACATATATCTTATCGGCCTTACTCAGAAAAGTCGGCATATTTCTGTTGAGTCTGCATTGTGACTGTGTGAGAGAAATATTATTATTCCCCAATATTACACCATGCATATGGAAAGTATTTCCCATTTTATGTTATAAATAGTTGCATAGGAAAATACGAAATAACTTATGTATACATGGTGTAATATTAAGGAATAATGTCCATTGGAGACATTTTACTCCTAAATTAAGAAGCACTTTAGTCTACAAAATTCTCATCCATGTTTTCAAATCCTTCCACAATCTATCTGCTCTTCGTATCTTTAATCTCCTCCAAACTGATAACACACCAAGATCCTTGGACTCCTGTAAATCTGGTCACCTTGTTCACCCAGAATTTAATCCTTCCGCTACTGGGTGTCATGGTATCAACTGTTTTGGTTTCAATTTCTAGAAATTTGGCATGCACTAAGAGGGCCAAAGGGCCTGTTTTTCTGTTCAGTAGTGCTCTGTGCCTCTAAATTCCACATCAACCTTCTCCATCCCTTTTTCCTTCAAACATTTCTTGCCACCCCACTTTGATCAAGCTTTTGATCATCTCTCTCTCTCTCTCTACACACACACACACACACACTCACACACACACTCACACTCCCCCCCCCCCCCCACCCCCGGGTGGTCCATGTAAAGTATTGTTCGGTTAAAGTAGAAGCTATTGTTGTCAGGATGTCAGTCACTATTCTGGCTGTCCCCTGTGTCTTCACAGGGAGATACAGGAGAATGCAGATGCTGGAATTTGGAGAAAAAAATTCAGACTGCTGGAGGAACTTAGCTGGTCGAGTAGCATCTGTGGAGGCAGAGGGATGGTCAGCATTTCAACTAGAGATCCTATATCAGAATATAATAAACTATGCAGCTAAAGATGGCACAAGACAAAACTTAATCTATGCCTAGCTGCAAATCATAAGCACAAGAGATTCTGCAGATGTAAATCCAGAACAACACACACAAAATGCTGGACAAACTCAGAAAGTCAGCCAGCATCTATGGAGGGGAATAAAGAGCTGATGGTTTGGGTTGAGACCTTCTTCAGGGTTACTGACCTACTGAGTTCCTCCAGCATTTTCAGTGTATTACTCTATAGCTAGCTGATAGCATACATGCATTTTGTGAGCTTGACATATCAATTAACATCATCATCCATTGATACCAGGTTTCGAACCCAGTGGTGAGATAAAAGGGATATCTGTGTTGATTGAACAGAATAAAATGATTCTTTTTTTTTCTTCCATTATGTTTACTCTGGCTACAAAAATGATTCCAAATTTAAGCTCTCCACGACAGAATACATCAAGCCCCATTCCAAAGCTGTGTAAACATTGTGCAGATCTAACTTCAGGATTAGGTCTCCTGCCACTGCTGGTTAAACTCTTTGCCAATGGACTTTTGACAGCCGCCCTCACTGTGATTGACACATTCTTCCTTCACAATTGTCACCACCCACACATGCTACCCACACAGTAGTATTTTATTTTTAAACAATGTTAAAAAGTTTAATAACATGACTAAAGTAAATGGAATATTCACAGGACTTAAAGGGGAATAAAAACAGAAGTGAAAGGCTTTCTAAGAAAGTGCTTCTATTCAACCTGCCCACATAAGTTACATTGCTGAGCTTTTGTTATCTGCAGTAACAAGCTTGAAAAACAACTTACTTATTTGTGGCCAGCAGATGCAATTATTAGAATGCCAGCCATACACCTGAAGCGAAATTAAATCAAATGTGGAGCTACACAATTATTTTTCACTTTGGTAACCTAAAAGCATGACAATTTAGTCAAGATTTTATTATTTTTATATTTACTGGTTAAGGACAAATTTAAAATGGTTATGACAGCATGACAGATGCCACATCAAGTTAACGACTAATAATATAAGCACCTGAAGCTCGCCATTGCATTCCATCCTGTAGGCTGCCCTGACCAAATTCAAACCAACCATATATACTTTATGGGCTTAAAAACACAAGATAATAGTTAGTGGTCAATTGTAATTGTCAAAATAATTTAATCAATGATTTGCATTTATATGCCACATTTAATGCAGCAAAATAGTGCACAATGTTTCACATCAGTTTTACCAAACAAAATTTGATGACCAGGTAATATAAAAGAAGAGCCTACAGTATTTTTGAAGGGCAACTTAAAAGGGGATAGTTGAGGCTTTATGGGGCATTGCTCAAGACAGCATTTGAGATATCTGGGCCCCATACCTAAGAAAGGAAGTACTGGCGTTGGAGATGGCAATGAATAATTATTTAATGACGTTTCAAAAATTATTATTGCATTTAATTGAGTCACATTTTTCAGTAGCTGTGATGTAGTGGATCTGAACTCAATTGAATAGGCTAAAAGGTAATATATTACACCCAAGGATTTATAAGGCATTGATCAGACCACATTTGGAGTATTGTGCAATACACACAAAATGCTGGAGGATCTCAGCAGGCCAGGCAGCATCTATGGAAAGGAATAAACAGTCGATATTTCAGGCTGAGACCCTTCATAAGGACTAATGAAGGAGTTCTATGAGCAGTTTTGGACCCCACATCTAAGAATGGACGTGCTGACATTGGAGAGGGCCCACAGGAGGTATAGGAGAATGATCCTGGGTTAATGTAGGAGTGTTTGGTGGCCCTGAGCCTGTACTCGCTGAAGTTAGAAAGAATGAGGATTGATCTCATTGAAACCTACCAAATATTGACAGGTCTAGATTGACTGGAGGTGGAGAGGATTTTTCTGATAGTGGAAGAGTCTAGACCAGAGAGTACAGCCTCAGAACAGAAGGATGTCCCTTTATTGCAGAGATAAGGTAGAATTTCTTTAGTCAGAGGGTGATTTTTATGTGGAATTTATTGTAATAGTCAGCTATAGAGGCCAAGTTATTGGGTATATTTAAAGCAGAGAATGGGGTTGAGAGGGATAATAAATCAGTCATGTTCAAATGGCAGAACAGACTCAATGGACCATACACCTAATCCTGCTAAGCCTCGTGTTCTTGAAAGGGTGCGACTAGTGTTCTGGGCTGCACTTACTTCAAAACAAGAACTATTGTAGGAAAAGCGGATAATAGTGCTGAAGATGAGTAGCTGGTTTAGAAATAGAGGCAATGTGTAGTGAGGAGAGGCTGTCAATAGGATGAGTTGCAACATCAAAGGTGGACAAAGTCGAAAAGGATGAATACAGGACTGAAGGTGTTGTATATGAACGTGCGCAGTATATGGAACTTGCAGCAGAGTTGCAGATTGGCAGGTATAATGTTGTAGGCATCACTGAATCATGGCTGAAAGAAGATTACAGCTGGGAGCTTTATGTCCAAGGGTACACATTGTATCAAAAGGACAGGCAGGAAGGTGGGGGGGGGGGGGCGTTGTTCTGTTAGTCAAAAAATGAAATCACATCATTAGAAAGAGATGACATAGGGTCAGAAGGTGTTGAATCACTGTGGACAGAGCTAAGAAACTGCAAGGGTAAAAAGACCCTGATGGAAGTTGTATACAGACCCCTAAACAGTAGTAAGGATGTGGCCTACAAATTACAATGGGAGATAGAAACTGAATGCTGGAAGAGAAACGTTACAATAGTTATGGGGAACTTCAAGACTGGGAAAATCAGGTTGGTGCTGGATTACAGGAGGGGAATTTCTAGACTGCCTATGAAATGGCTTGTTAGAGCAGCTTATGGTTGTGTCCACTAGAGGAACAGCAATTCTGGACTGGGTGTTGTGTAATGAGCCAGAATTGATTAAATAGCTTAACGTAAAAGAACCCTTAGGGGTAAGTGATCATAATATGATCAAATTCACGCTGAAATTTCAGAAGGTGAAGCTAAAGTCAGAGGTATCAGTATTAAAGTGGAGTACAGGGAATTACAGAGGCATGAGGGTGGAGTTGACCAGAATTGATTGGAAAAGGACACTGGCAGGGATCAGAACATCAATAGCTGGAATTTCTGGAAGCAATTCGGAAGGCTAAGGATATATACATCCCAAAGAGGAAGAAGTTCTAAAGGAAAGATGACACAACCATGGCTAACAAGAGAAAGCAAAGCCCACATGAAAGCCAAAGAGAGGGCATATGATTTAGCAAAAATTAGAGGGAAGCTTGTAAAAACCAAGAGAAGGTAACTAAAAAAGTGTTTAACAAGGTAACGATGGAATATGAAAGTAAGCTAGCCAATAATATTAAAGAGGATACCAAAAGTTTCTTAAGGCGAGAGTGAATATTGGACTCTGGAAAATGATGCTGGGGAGGTAGTAATGGTGGGGGGGGCATCGAAATGCTGGATGAACTGAATAAGTATTTTGCAACATACACAAAATGCTGGTGGAACGCAGCAGGCCAAGCAGCATTTATAGGAGTAAGTACAGTCCACGTTTCGGGCCAAGACCCTTCGTCAGGACTAACTGTAAGAAGAGATAGTAAGAGATTTGAAAGTATTTTGCATCAATCTTCACTGTGAAAGACACTAGAAGTATGGTGGAAGTTCTAGATGACAGGGGTCATGAAGTATGTGAAATACCATAACTACAGAGAAGGTTCTTAAGAATCTGAAATGTCTGAAGGTAGATAAATCACTTGGACCAGATGGTGTACACCCCGGTGTTCTGAAAGAGGTGGCTGAAGAGATCGTGGAGTCATTAGTAATGATCTTTCAAGATTCGCAAGATTATGGAATAGTTCCAGAAGACTGGAAAACTGCAAATGTCACTCCACTCTTCAAGAAGGGAGAGAGGTACAAGAAAGGAAACTACAGGTCAGTTAGCCTGACCTCAATGGTTGAGAGGATGTTGGAGTCAATTATTAAGGATAAGGTCTCAGGGTACTTGGAGGCACATGATAAAATAGGCCATAGTAAGCATGGTTTTCTCAAGAGAAAATCTTGCCTGAAAAATCTGTTGGAATGCTTTGAACAAGCAGGATAGACAATAGAGACTCAGTTGATGTTGTGTACTTGGATTTTCAGAAGGCCTTTGAGAAGGTGCCACATATGAGGCTGCTTAACAAGGTACTACAGGAAAGATTTTAGCATCAATAAAGCAGTGGTTGATCGGCAGGAGGCAAAGAGTGGGAACAAAGGAAGCCTTTTCTGGTTGGCTGCTGGTGTCTAGTGGTGTTCCACAGGTGTCTGTGTCGGGTTGATTCTTTTTATGTTATATGTCAATAATTTGGATGACAGAATTAATGGTTTTGTTGCAAAGTTTGCAGACAATATGAAGATAGGTGGAGGGGCAGGTAGTTTTGAGGAAGTACAGAGGCTACAGAAGTACTTACACAGATTAGGAGAATGGGCAAAGAAACGGCTGATGGAAGATTGGGAAATGTATGATCATGGACTTTTTTTTAGAAGAAATGAAAGGGTTGAATATTTTCTAAATGGAGAGAAAATTCAAAAAACTGAAGTGCAAAGGGACTTAGGAATGCTGTGTAAGATTCCCTGAAGGTTAATTTGCAGGTTGAGTCTGTGGTGAGGAAGGTAAATGCAATGTTAGCATTCATTTCAAGAGAACTAGAATATTAAAGCAAGGATGTAATGTTGAGACTTTATAAAGCTCTGGTGAGGCCTCATGGAGTACTGTGAGCAGATTGAGCCCCTTATCTTAGAAAGGATGTGCTGAAACTGGAGAAGGTTCAAAGGAGGTTCACAAAAATGATTCCAGGATTGAATAGCTTGTCCTATGAAGAGCATTTGATGGCTCAGGGCCTGTATTCATTAGAATTCAGAGAATGAGGGGTGACCTCATTGAAACCTATCAAATGGTGAAGGCCTTGATAGAGTGAATGTGGAGAGGATGTTTCCTATGGTGGGAAAGTCTAAGACCAGAGGACACAGCCTCAGAACAGAGGGGTGTCCTTTTAGAACCGAGATGAGGAGGAATTTCTTTTGCTAGAGAGTGGTGAATCTGGAATTCTTTGCTACAGGCAGCTGTGGAGGCAAAATCTTTACGTATATTTAAGGCAGAGGTTGATAGGTTCTTGATTGGTCAGGGTATGAAGGGATACAGGGAGAGGGCAGAGACTGGGGCTGAGAGGAAAACTGGATCACCCATGATGAAATGGTGCAGCAAACTCGGTGGTCTAAAATCAAATTGCTTTGAAGGAAACCAAACGTCAAACCAGTCAGACTTTTACTGTTTGTAGAGGGAAACAGAAACTCCGTCATGGATTGTCCCAAGTCGGGCTGTGAAAGGATGAGGGTTGGGCCTGAGGCTAGCAATCTCATCCCATAAAAACCCAGAGGAGGGGAAATAAAGCAGAAGAAAAAGAAGGAAACAAAGAGCTCAGAAAGAATTTTAAAGTTCACTTTTCCAGGTCAAGTGTATGCCTGAAATGTTTGCGAAATGAAGTCAATGATGTTTTGCTTGTTTTGAAACTGTGCTACTTTATCCTGTGTGCAGCTTATTGAGTTGAAACATAATCTAAACAATATGACTCCATTGAACGCAATTGTCAATCATAATGAATAACCAGGAACTTTGGACTGTAAATTTGCTATTTGTTTTCATTCCCATATGTCAACAGCACTTTCTAACGTCATTTAATTGCAATATTTTATTATGTAAATGGAGCCAATTAGCTACAAGGAATTTAAATATAGCTTTCAATATCTCAATTCCACCATAGACAGTCCCAAATCTAGCTGTGAAAGGAGGGTGCTGGGCATCCCGTAAAAAGACAAGAGTTAGAGAAACATCAAAAATCTTCATCCCTGGGAAAGGATAGATCTTCACCTAGATGGGCTACACTTGAAAGACTGACCCAGGTCAGAGGACTCTGGTGAGCTGCTGTCAGTGACATATGCCCCAGTATGGGTGATGGGCTTAAGTTTCAATATCTCTGAAATTCTAAAAGACACAGTCTGGGATTGGACTAGGCAATATCAGCTAATGTTAAGTCCAGCAGTTGCCAGTATGCTGTCTTCAAGATACAAGTATTAGAAATAACCAAATGAAAGGACAGTGTCCTCTCAATCAGACAGCAGTTAGTCAGCTAATTCTGCTTTCCCTTTGAAAGGGATTTTATCCAAAGGCTAAAATTTGTTTGCATTGGTAATCTTAAACAAAACAGAAATTACTGTGAATATCCACCGGGTCAAACAGCATCTTCAGGGAATTGGGTCAGTTAATGTTTCAGGTTGCTGACTGTTGCTCAGGAAAAGAACTGAATGAATGAACGGTAATTGAATTTCACACACAGGGTAGTGGGTATATGGAATGACCTGCAAGAGTAAGTGATTGAGGCCGATTAAAATGTTTAAAAGATATTTGGATAGATTCATGGACTGGAATGATTAACAGAGATATAGGCCAAATGCGGGTAAATGGGAATAGCTCATTAAAACATCTTGGTTGGCATGGATGTGTTGAGCCAGAATTGACTGGTTCTGTACTGTATAATGAAAGAGGAATCCTAACCTGGAATGGCTGTAAAAGAGAAAGCAAATTTTGTTTGGCTTATGCTTAAGGAGATAGACTTCGAACAAAATAAGATCTTCATGTTTTTTTTACTTGATTGTAATTTTCCCTTTCTGTCATTTTTCTTAATTGAGCTGGATGCCTGCCAAAATATGGCATATTATGGATAAAAATGCACCTATGGACACACAGAAAGGAAGGCACAGGCTCATGTAGACAAATACTGACAGCAACATGGGTTCATGCACAGGCAGGAATACGCAAGCGCAAACACAGATAAAAACAAGAGGTATTAACAGAAATGTACACCAAACCAATATTGAGATGGCAACTGAATATTCAGGACTGGAATTCCAACATCTGATATCTGACAATCAATTTAATCCAGAAATTCTGTCCTAGAGGCAGTCAATTGGACAGGAAACCATATAATCATACTTATCTTTAACTATCTGAATTTCATTATCTTCAAAAAGCAGTTCTAACAACATAAGCAAAGAGCTGACTCAGGACAGAAATTTTCCCATCAATAATAACATGAAGTGATTGCACAACTTACATAAGACACAGTAAGCAGGAATTGGCCATCTGGCCTGATGAGCCTGTTTCACCATTCAATAAGATCATGACTGATCTGGCCATGGACTCAGCTCCATTTACCAGCCTTTTCCCCATAACCCTGAATTCCTCTGCTACACAAAAAAAAATTCTGCGGCTTAAGTGTATTTAATGAGGCAGCCTCTACTGCTTCCCTGGGCAGAGAATTCCACCAATTAACCACTCTCTGGGAAAAACAGTTTCTCCTCATCTCTCTCCTAAATCTATTTCCCCAAACCTTGAGGCTATGTACCCAATGAATTAATTTGTAACCTCATATCTTTAGCAGCATTTGTATAAGCTCGGCAGAATGCAGATATTGATCACAGTTTACAAAGAAAAAAATCTGATGAAATATATATTTAATGAATGCACCGATCAGAAGAATTGATAGACCACATAGCTTCCTCCCTGCTGTTGCTTTTCTATGAACAAAAATACAAAATTAAACAGAGCTATCACTGGGATATACAGTATTTTAAACATGTAGAAAAAAGAGAAAGCTCTGTACCATTACCTTCAGCAGAGTAGTTTAGCTCGCATGTTAAACCATTTCAATTAGCCTGTCGGCATACTGGTAATCAACCATTTGAATCCTAATTAACAGCTCTGGCAAAGTGCAGCAACATCATCCCACAGCACTGCAGAGAATAAGCAGTGAACTATGCCCTCAGATGACACACAAAAATAAACAGAATGAATAACATATTCTTATCAAGTAACTCAAGTATGTAACTGCTAACTATACCTTTACCTCAAACCCCACATTAAAGGGGGAACTTCTTAGAAGGTGATGAGAGTGTGGAATGAGCTGCCAGTGGAAGTGGTGGCTGTGGGTTTGATTGATAAGTGGGGATGGGAGGGTTATGGAGCACTATGGTCCAGATGCAGGTTGATGGGACTAGGCACAAAAACGGTTCTAGATGGGCATGGACTAGATGGGCCAAAGAGCCTGTTTCAGCACTGTAATGCCCTAATTAAAGATACCCACCATTTTAGAGTCACACAACATGGAAACAGGCCCCTTTGCCCAACTTGTCCATGCCAACCAACATGCCCCATAAAGCTAGTTCTACTTGCCAGTGTTTTGTCCCGTAACCTTCTAAACTTTTCCAATCCATGTACCTGTCCAAGTGTTTTTAAAAGGTGTTATTGTAGCTGCCTCAATCACTTTCTCTGGCAGCTCATTCCACATACATACACCTTCTTTTGTGTAAGAGTTGTACCTCTTCTCATTAATTTTCTCCCCGCCATCTTAATATATGCCCTCTTGATTGCCCTACCCTGCAAAAAAAGACTGTGTGCATTCACCCTATCTAATCCACTCATGACCTTATACACCTCTATAAATTAGCCATGATGGAATGGCGGAAACGCAATGGACTGAATGGCGTAATTCCACTCCTATGTCTTAAGGTCTTTTGGGATATGGACTTCACTGGCAAGGCTGGTCAGATCTATTGTTTTGTCTCTAGTTTACCCCCGAACAAGCCTGCTCTGAGGAAAGTTAAGATTCAATCAATTGATTGGTTCAGAATCAGATGCTTGCCTGACCACTGCAGAATTCACAGAAGTGACCCAGATAGGCTCTTATAATAATCAGGCTATCTTGTGGTTACTGTTATTGATTCTAGCTTTTTATGCCAGACTTATATAGTCGGATGAGTTCAAATGACCTAACCCCTATTCTGTGATTCAAACCTACCTCCCAAGATCACCAGTCAATATGTTGCTCAATACAAAGACAGTAACTTTGCCACTGTGGTTTAACCCTGAATTAAAAAGCTAATTATTCTGAGCTCCTATGCTGATTGGGTCAGGAGATACTTAATGATGAGGAAAAGCAAGGACCAGAAAATTTCTCAATGCACCAAAACATAGACAAGGCAGTTTAATAAGTAATTATCATTATCATACATCTTCTGATATTTCAATCACAGACAAGGGCATATTAAAATGAAGATTTGATAACCTGACATACAAGGTTTCATCTATTGCAACACACATAACATGCCAGTGGAACTCAGCAGGTCAGGCAGCATCCATGGAGGGAAATGAACAAATGACATTTCAGGCCGACACCTTGACAAAGGATCATGGCCCAAAAAGTCTGTTGTTTATTTCCCTCCAGAGCTGCTGCCTGAATTCCTCCAGCATTTTGTGTGTGTTGCTCAAGTTTTACCATCTGCAGGATGTCTTGAGTGCTGAGGCTTCATCTGTTACCTATCATTACGAAGATTATTGTGTTGCTGCAGTGTCTTGTTGATTGGTTCACCTAAGCATGGCACTACGCACTAGAAAACTAGAGAAAATAATTCATCTTTATCTCGTATAATAGATCCCATTCCATCACAGAATTTTACTGACTTTAAGTGCTTTAAAATTAGGCCTGCCCTGAGGTCTCACGGCCCATTGTCATTACAAGGTCATTTTAATATAAAAGCAAAACTCCACAGTTCTCCTAAAAGTCTCTTTGGTTTGAACATACTACTTCATTTTTCATTACCACAATAAATCCTGCAGAAGCTGGAAATCCAAAGTAACCACTCTCATTTTCCATTTGGGTAGCCTCCAACCTGAACAACGATTTCTCCAACTTCCAGCAATTTCTCCTCCTCTCTCTTCTTCCATTCCCCACTCTGGTTCCCCTCTTACCTCTTCTCTTTACCTGCTTAACATCTCCATGTAAGGACTCAAACCTTCCCGTTCTCTCATGGTCCCCTCTCCTGTCAGATTCCTCCTTCTTCAGTCCTTTACATTTTCCACCTGTCACTTCTGCCCCCACTTCCCAACCACCTTCTAACGTGTACTCCTTCCACTCCCCCCTCTTCTTATTCTGGCTTCTTCCCCAGTCCTGATGAAGGGTGTCAGCTCGAGACATCAACTGCTTATTCTTTTCCATAGATGCTGCCTGACCTACTGTGCTCCCCCAGCACTTTGTGTGTGATACAGGATTTTACATACACAATTCCAACTCACTTGGTTCAAGAGAGCCCTTGTTCCAATTACCATTTTTCATTTCACACTTTCCTAACCAATCACTTTACTCATTCCAAATCCAAGACCCTTTCCACTTGAGTAGGAATTCAGAGTAGTGGATCCAGTTAATTACACTAAGTATTTGGTACACCTGTACACCTGCTCGTTAATGCAAATATCTAATCAGCCAATCATGTGGCAGCAACTCAACACACAAAAACATGCAGACATGGTCCACAGGTTCAGTTGTTGTTTAGACCAAATATCAAAATGGGGAATAAATGTGATCTCTGTGACTTAGTGCCAGATGGGGTGATTTGAGTATCTTGGAAGCTGCTGATCTCTTGGAATTTTCACACACAACCTGTCTCCAGAGCTTACAGCGAAAGGTGCAAAAACAATCCAGTGAGTGGCAGTTCTGTGGATGAAAATGGTTTGTTAATGAGAGAGGTCAGAGGAAAACGGCCACACTGCTTGAAACTCACAGGAAGGTGATAGTAACTCAAATAAACCACACGTTATAAAAGTGGTGTGCAGAAGAGCATCTCTGAATGCACAACACATCAAACCTTAAAGTGGATGGACTACAGCAGCAAAAGACGACACTGAATTCCACTCCTGTACCTAAAAAAGTGGCCACTAAGTGTATATCAATATCGCCAGAGCCTACACATATCCTAACTGAGACATAGGTTCAGCCCTTTTTAAAGGTTGTCTTTATCCTTCTCCCAGCTGATGCCTTAGTCTGCTTTGGTGCAAAGGCAAAAATAATAACCCATTTTCAGAATACAGGGAGATACAGTTTATATAGAATTAAAAGAAATATACATGCTAAAAAGATGGAAAGTGCGACAGAGAACGTTAAGAAGATGAACAATGTGTGATTAGACAAAAACAGATCTACAGAAATTGGATAGGGCTAGGTTAAAATAATTACAGGGAAAGGCAAGCCGAAACAATTACAAAAACAGGAACTTTTAATTTAATCCACAAGCAACATGGAATGGGAACATTAAAAAAAAATAAAATGCCCGATTAAAAGAGAGATCTGTCTAACTGCAGATGGCTGTTTACAAAATCAAGTCCACTTCCAATCTGTGATCAAAATGGTCCCGGTAAAATTATGGCTAGTACAGTGAAATGTTTCAAAACTGAAGGCAATTTGTGTCAGAGAAGCAAAGAAGCTGAAAATGTTGGTGATGTATCGCGTGGTAAACAATTAAAGGTTTCTCTGTAACAACGTAAGCACACAACAATAAAAAGGAATTACAGAATGAGAAAAAGCAAAATAAATCTGATGACTTAGTTACAGAGACTGGGTACTTAATTCAGGAACACATCAGACTCTACAGATGCTGGAAATCCAGAGCAACACACACCAAATGCTGGAGGACCTCTGCAAGCTAGGCAATTACCTTTGGAAGGGTAACAAATCAATGTTTCAAGTCGAGATGACAACTAAATAGTTGACTTGCCTAGATAGTGCCTGGCCTGCTGAGTTCCTCAGGGTGGAGCTACATCTCTATCAAAGGAAGTGTAAGTCACTCCTTTCCTCTGCTAGACTGCAGGTCACCCTTGGGGTAAGTCGTTACACCTGCTTAGCCACCCACCTCCCCCCACCCCACCCCCCTTCCAATCAGGGTCACATGAAGCCATGGGAGAAAGTGTTGGATGGTCAAATGAGCAGCTGGTTATCACAAGTCCTGGTTATGAGGACAATGACGCCAGGCAGACAATCTCTGAAGAGTATTGATAATGGTTTGTAAAGACACTACCCAGAAGGCAATGACAAATCACTTCTGTAGAAAAATTTGCCAAAAACAATCATGATTATGAAAAGACCATGATCGCCTACGTCATGCAACATGGCACATAATGAACAAACAGGATTAAGAAAAAAAGGATTAGAGAAGAAACATAGAAGAAAAAACACAAAATCAGTTGGGGGATGGTAGGAGTCTGGAAATGCTGGGCAGGCAGAATTCATTATCACATTTCTAAAGTACTTGTACAAGTTTGTGATGAGCTGTAAGTGTAGGGATATAACTCACAAGCCGGAAGATAAAACTCTGCTGGTCGTTTTTTCACAACATCACATACACAGTGGGAAACATGCATCCTTTTGTGTTACATTTCCTGATTCACAGCATAAACAGAAAACATTGGAAATACCCATTATGTCAGGTAGCGCTAATGGAGAGGGAAACAGCGTTACTGTGCCAGACCGCACACAGTTTGTCCTCCTCCTTGTGCGATCCCTGTGCAAACTCATCGTTCCCAGTCAGGTAATAATCAATGATCTTCTGTCTGGTCCGCAGCATTGTTCCTCTGGCATTTTGTGTGTCCTTAATGTATCTACCTCCACCACCACCCCCTGGCAGTGTGTTCACCGCCCCATCACACTCGATGTTAAAAACCTCTCTCTGACAGCCCACCTATACTCTTCTCCAGTCACCATTAAATTATGCCCTTTGCTTCACTACCTCATATACCTCCGATAATCAGTCTTTTGAAATCTGTAGAAATGGATGTAAATCATGAAAAAATAAATATCTCCATTTCAATGCATTAAATAAAGTTCAAAGCAAATTTACCATCAAAGTACATACA
Organism: Hemitrygon akajei; assembly: GCF_048418815.1. Taxonomy (NCBI): domain Eukaryota; kingdom Metazoa; phylum Chordata; class Chondrichthyes; order Myliobatiformes; family Dasyatidae; genus Hemitrygon; species Hemitrygon akajei. The sequence continues at coordinate 43,992,869 of NC_133152.1, read as the reverse complement.
GTATATGTCACCATACACTACCCTGATATTCATTTTCTTGCAGGCATTCACAGTGAATATAAAGAAATACAATAGAATTAACAAAAAGCTTCACATAAAGATGGACAAACAACCAATGTGAAAAAGACAACAAATTGTGCAAATACAACCATAACAACAAAATAACAAGGAAACAAATTAATGAATAAGCAATAAATAATATTGAGAACATGAGTTGTCGAGTTATTGAAACCCAGTCTGTGGGTTGTGGAATCAGTCCAGTGTTGGATGAGTTAAGTTATCCATGCTAGTTCAGGAGCCTGATGATTGAGGGGTAATAACTGTTCCTGAAACTGCTAGTGGGAGACCTAAGGCCCCTGTACCTCCTGCCCAACAGCAACATCAAGAAGAGAGCATATTCTGGATGGCAGGGTCTTTGATAATGGGAAGCTGCTTTCCTGCAGCAGTGCTCCTTGTCGATGTTCTCAATGGGGGGAAGGGGGGGCTTTACCTGTGATGGACTGGATTGGATCTATTACTTTTTGTAGGTTAAATAATAAACTATTGCTAAATGGTTAAAACAGAGAGAGAAATTTTTTAAAAAGTGTAAGCTTGGTCAAACCTACCTTTACAATTAAGATCAAGAATCCCAAGTAAATAAATCGGACAGAGCTACATAATGCCAGCCACAATGTTGAAAGGCCATACCTCAGAAGCGTTCAGTCTAGTAATTTAGTAGGTAATGGAATGCTCCTGGATTCAATGGAGATACTGGACTCCAAGCATGTTCTATACCTCTGTGCTGCCATAACCACTGCAGGGGCCGGTAGCTTTCCAAGGATCTGCCAATCACCTTTCAACCCCAAACTTCAAGCTCACTGCTTTACTCTGTTACTTTACAACATTTTCCTTGGAGTTAACACTGTAATCTCTCCTATAATCTTGGCTGGGACATCTTTCCTGTTATGCCTTTAGGTTGGAGATATATATTCCTCATACATTTCTTCAAATGCTCACCAAAGTCTTTTCAGTACCATGCCCTTTAAAATAGCTTTCCCATTTACCACATCCTACCTGTACTTCATACCCTCTGTCTTCGAGACAAAATTTTTTTCAGATTGAACAAGAGCACGTTTGAATAATGTGCAATTCTATCCTGTAATGGTCATTTGTTCTTTGGGAACTATTTAGATCAATGTGGGATAATCACAATGGAGAAATATGCTCCACCTGTGAAGGCTTATCCTCAAGGTTGAAATCGCTAGCACAAGAGGGTATAGTTTTAAGGTGCTTGGAAGTAGGTACAGAGGAGATGTCAGGGGTAAGTTTTTTACTTAGAGAGTGGTGAGTGCGTGGAATGGGCTGCTGGCGGCGGCGGAAACGATAGGGTCCTTTAAGAGACTCCTGGATGGATACATGGAGCTTAGAAGAATAGAGGGCTATGGGTAAAGCCTAGATAGTTCTAAGGTAGGGACATGTTTGGCACAGCTTTGCGGGCTGAAGGGCCTGTATTGCGCTATATGTTTTCTATGTCTATCTTTGTCAGAAGTTCAGAGAATCAGAGAAAAGCTTTTTGTGCATTGGAAATGTGTACAAGGTGATAAGAGGTTCTGATCAAGTGGACAGCCAGTGACCTATACCTCAGGGCAGAAATAGCTAATACAAGGGATCTTAATTTTAAGGTGATTGGAGAAAAGTACGTATAGGGGAGATGAGGAAAAGTTGGAGATATGTGTTTTGTTTTAAACAGAGGTCTATCTATGGTAATCTTTCACTCCCTTTGTTTCAAGAATCTATTTATCAGTGTTTTAAAACTATTCAAAGATTCAACACCCTTACTAAATAACCTTCCTGCATTGCTCAGAACCAAATGTAAAAGTGGGTAGTTCCCCCAGTTAGTTCCTCAAAGTACTTAGCCATGTGGGAAAGCCTGGGGTATAAAGCTGATCTGTTTAGTGTTAGGATATGCAATCGCATGATGCCTTTCACAACCTCAGTAAGTTTTAAAGTCCTTTCGAGGTAGTAAAATAGTTGGTGTGGAGATGCAGCCATTGTTCATATTATGCCAACTCACCCCATGTGTGTTGAGAAGTTTTCTAAATATCCACTTCTTGGTGGCTTTGCTGTCTGTGGTATGAGACACATGGTAGCTATTAGCTTGATCAAGTCAGTTACTATGAAAGACATTTCTACAAAAGCCACCAAGGCTGACAGTAAAGTACTAAACAAGAAGTGGATATCTTCACTGGCCACCAAGACTGAGTAAACTCTGAGACTGACACCAAAATGCTTGTGGAGGCTACAAACAATGGAGCGGCACAGTAGCATAGCAGTGAGCATGATGTTATTTCAGTTTGGGGCGTTGGAGTTCAGACTTCAACTCTGGCATCCTTTGTAAGCAGATTTGTATATTTCGTCATGTGTACGCGTGGGTTTCCTCCGGGTGCTCTGGTTTCCTCCCACAGTCCAAAGACATCAGGGGTTAGAAGGTTAACTGGTCATTGTAATTTGTTCCATGATTATGCCTGGGTTAAATCAGTGGCTTGCTGGGCAGCGTGTCTTGAAGGACCAGAAGGGCCTGTTCCACACTGCATCTCTAAATAAAAATAAATAAATAATGCAAGAAGCTGCTCCCAAAGGAACAATACACACACCGGGGAACTCTTTTGTTTAACACAGCAACTGCCCCATCATTGTCACAATTATCTAATCTAGACCTACTCCCTGATAAGCACAGAACACATGCCTTTGAAATATTTTAATTACTGATATCATTATCCTTATACAAAATTAATTCAATTTCAATTAGGTCCCAGCTGAGCATCTAACTGAGTAGCTTCGAGGTATCTTCACTGATGGACATTTCTGTCTGACAAAGTACAACTTGTGAGTCTACCAGTGGTATGAATGCCATGCCCGATTACAGATGGAGCTATTATGTGAACAATTAGTTTGATAAAAATTAAAAAGTGCTAAAAGGTATGCTGATTGAAATGTTTAAGTTTGTATGAAAGTTTTAGAATTATCAGCATAAACCAATGAGTAGAACGAGGGAGTTTGTTTTTGAAACCTGATGAAGGGTCTTGGCCAAAACGTCAACTGTTTACTCTTTTCCATAGATGCTGCCTGGCCTGCTGAGTTCCTCCAGCATTTTGATTTCCAGTACCTGCAGATTTTCTCATGTTTGTTATTGAAACCTATTGAATACCGAATGGCCTAGATGGAATGGATGTGGAGAGGATGTTTCTAATAGCGGGGCATCTAGGACAATAAGGCAGAGTGTCAAAATAGAAGGACATCACTTTTGAACAGGAGAATGTGGTTGAGAGAATAATAAGTCAGCAAAAATGGAATTGCAGAGCAGATTCAATGGGCTGAAAGGCCTTATTCTGCTCCTATGTCCTATGGTCTTACCAATTCCATGAATTTCAATTATAACTTCATGCCAATAGGAGAATGATGGATTGATATACTCAACCATCAAGATTATCATTCAATTTGGCCCATAAGGTGAACAACAATGATTACAACACACTCTTCAGAAGTAAGATTTCATATTGTTACAAGTACTGTCTAAAACATGAGCGTGATAAGACTGGCAAACGGAACAGTTCGGAATCTATTCATGCCATACACCAAAAGACTTTTTTCTCTCTCCATCTCGTTTGGCACCCAGTCTAGCTGAGAAAAATTTGCTTCATACCACACCATGGGAATAAATAGAACATTCACAGCTTCCAGGATGATACTTCATGTGTAAAAGCAATGCATGAAATACTAACCAAGAATATGCAATTAGAATCACTTGAAGATGTTTAATAGAAGCTGCACTGTCACTTGTTATTTAATCACATGACCATTTTGACTTCTTTTTGTCTTGGTCGTCAGGAATTCATTCCATAAGGTGCAAATAAGTATTACAGGTTCTCAAACTGGTTACCGTGGTGATGAGTATGTAACTGATGTGGATGGGCTTTGCATGGAGAGGGAAGACAAATTATCAAAGCTTCTCTGTCTGATCACAATATAATACTAATAACTCACTTAAGCTTGCAGTGCTCATGAATGTATGGTTCTTTATACACTAAATAACTGTTTCAGCTTTCCATTGCTAAAAAGATAACATATCTCTCCTTGGTTTCAAGTTTCAAAGGAAGTATATTGTTAAAAAGGCACAGAGTATAAAGGCATCATAAATAGATTTTCAAATTGAGTTATGTGAGCTTTCATCAATAAATAATCCCCTTTTATGCAGGGAAAAAGATTATTCTTTTGCAGTTGAGAGCGTCATTTATAAAAAGTAAAATGAAATTACTCCACAGATATCTATTTTACTGTGGGTTCAAGGTCTCATCATTTATAGCTAAGCAAAGGGGAAGATTTTTTTTAAACTTCCTTTATCTACGTGAAACATCAACATCAATGTACTGATGGCATATCAATATAGCTTTTGCCACCCATCAAAATAGTGGAGGCATTCCCATTGTAACTATAGAAACAATGACATTTACCTGATGTTTTCTATTCTGTTCTTGAGACTTTTCAAGAGCTACTCAAGGACAATTGGACAATTGAAAACTGAATTTTGCAACAAAGATTAAAAAAATGAAATGGAAAGCTCTAAAGAGTATTTAGATTACAATTTCGACTTAGAAATTGCATATAAAAATGTTGTGGTACATGGCTTATTAAAGAGCCATAGGCTGCCTTAATCTTGAGTCAAGTTTTAGGGTGGATATTGACAAGCTTAGACATGATGCCTTCCACCTTGATACTTCTGAATGACTGCTAAGTTAGAACAGCAACCACACCTCACTTCACTGGCATGGCCTGTGTTTATAAAGGCGATATACAGTATACTGTAAAAGCTCAGTTATCCATCATCTGTTGGAGTTGACATGTGCCAGTTAATTAAATACATTAATCAAGCAAAAATTATGTTACCCATTAAATGTGTTACATTGACAAACTATATGGATCAACTAACAGTAACAATGGAGCATTTTGGTTTATGGAAACAAAGGAGCACTTAGCACAAATGTGTGCATCTATCAGCAACATCTGAAACTGCACTAGAAAACTTGTCATAAGGTGTTGTAGCATTACAGCTTGACTTTATATACAACCCAGTTAATGGTGGATGGAGAATTATTGAGAAAGTTCTGAAATGATGTCTATTAGAGCGAGCTGGATTTCAGAACAGTAGACTACCAAGCATTTACTGTACATCCAGTTCCTCCCTTTCTCTTTGTGGGGTAAGCACAGATGGCCTAGTTGATCAGCCGTACGGTCGGGGTTCAATTAAACCCACTGCTCTCTGTAAGGAGTGTGTATGTTCGTCCCATGACAGTGTGGGTTTCATTGAGGTGATCCAGTTTCCACTCACATTCCAAAGACATATCAGTTAGGGTAAGAAAACTGTAGAGAGACCACGTGATGCCAGAAGCACGATGACACCAGTGGACTTCCCCCAGGACAATCCTCAGACTGTGCTGGTCGCTTATGTAAACAATGTATTCACTGTGTGACAAATGAAGCTAATCCTTTTTTCCAATCTTAGCATGGTGTAGTCTTCTTACCTAAAAAGATAAACTTTCCAAATAGGATGACCAGTAACAATTCACCAGAGTGGTTTCTGGGAAGGTGAGTTTCTCATATGAGGGATCTTTTTCTTTATCCTTACAATTCAAGACCTCAGCAAAGAGAGAAGGAGCAGGAGAAAGTGTGTGAGGCAATACTTAACAGAAATATAATAGTTATGTACAGGGTATTCTAAAAAGAATCTTTAATAAGTTTTAAAATAATAAAATAAATTCCTAGTCCTGCAAAGGGGTGTGTGTGTGTGTGTGTGTGTGTGTGTGTGTGTGTGTGTGTGTGTGTGTGTGTGTGTGTGTGTGTGTGTGTGTGTGTGTGTGTGTGTGTGTGTGTGTGTGTGTGTGTGTGTGTGTGTGTGTCCGTGTCCACGTGCAGGTGAAATATCAGTAAATTCCTGAGAATGCAGCAAAATGTTTTCTGTTGACCAGACCAACTGAAAATGTGAAGCATCCATTCAGGAACTGAGCAAAATCATCATTCAGGGCAATTTGTCCTGTGGCCGCTCATGAAAATTGCACGAACAGTGTTTATTTATTAAAATAGCTCTCAGCTGCGAGAAATTCTGACCTCTGGTAATTCCATTTTAAAATTTAAAATGTATTGCAACAGAAATTGCAATAATTTCAAGATAAATTCAAGTGCTAAATATGGAATAATTCCAAACAGTATTTAACAGTGACATTGCATGTTACAAAGTCCTCCTTTGAGTTAAGAAAAGCAGATTTTATACCATCTCTGGCAAGACTAGGAACAGCAGGTGTAGATCTGCCTTGTAAACAGGATGCAGCTGTCCAGAACACTTCAAGTAGCTACAATATAATAAGACCAGAGACACTTGCATCTACAAAACATTGCTGGTATTGTCACTCAATGGGGATAGAATCACCAGTATCATTTAGTGTATTGAAACTATGCTTTGATCATCAGCAAGGTTGAGAATCAACAGAAATTAATTAATGAAATCAGAAGGTTCAGTACAGCTAAATCTGCCAGAAACGCTTCATCAGAATTGTGACAGCAGAACAAAGAAACACACAGATACAAACTAACAAAAGGAAATTTATCACTGGTGATTAAAACTGGACTTCCTGGATAGACCAGTTGTCAAGGGACTAGATTATAAAAATGAATTTAATGCTGTTATAAATAACAGAATCTTTCTTGTATTATATGCAATATTTATTAAATACAGATAATTATCTCTATATTTGACTATTTGACCTGTATGGATCAATAAAGTGATGTTCATCACCAGGTTGAACAGCTGTCCACTTGCTAGCCATCCTGCTGTTCCCTCTCCCCACTGTAGGAGAGGAAACTGAATGAAGTTGGAAGCTTCTCCCATATTTTGTTTCCAAACAGTTTTAAAATGTTCTTAGTTCCTGCTTCCTTCCAGATGAGTAACATAGGTAATGATTCTCAGCTGTGACCTTTCTTAGAGTGCTGGAGGGTGGGGGTGGGGAGGGTCATAGAACATTGCTCACCCCAAGAAAGTGGACGGCCAAGAAACATCACTGAGCATTCCCAAGCCACTTACCCATGGAAGAGATCAGGTGTAACTGAAGGCTGGTCACTTTAGATCACCCTTCACTCCCTCCTAATATGCTGATGATACAGGGTTTGGCTACAAAGCTCAGTCAAGCGCTCAGCACCACAGCCAATGTTGCTTAACAAGCATAAACACAAGAGGATTCTGCAGATGCTAGAAATCCAGAGTAACATGCACAGACCACTGGAGGAACTCAATAGGTCAGGGAGCATGAATGGAGAGGAATAAAGACCTGACTATTTGGGCAGAGTCGCTTCTTGGCCTGAATTGTTGGCTGTTTAATCACCTTCATAGATGTGGCATGGCCTGTTGAGTTCCTCCAACACTTTGTGCGTAGTTCTCAACAAGCAGCAGCTTCTATGCAAGTGGCAGATCAATGCTGGGTCAGATGAACCAACTCATTCTGAGCAGAGCAGTAAGAAGCATCATACCAGCATATAATGTAAAAAAAATCCTAAAACCACATACCAGCCTGAATGTTTCAGTATTTAGTTTTACCATCAGTCAGTGGGAGAATGAATATCTCAAGTATTTATTTGCATTGTGTGGTTGTAATTTCTGCTGCACATGGAAAAGGATCCCATCTCCATAGCCTTAAAGCAATTAAAGTGACTCAAATCATATTCAGAAATACCAAAGCTTTCCTAGCTTATTTCACAAATTAAAAAAAAAAACAACTTCCTTACCATTTCATCTTCGGACCAACATTTTTCAATCAGTTTGGGGACAGGCTTCTTAACCAGTCTCTGCAAGGCCTTCCCTGCATCATAACTGCTCTCATGTAACTAAAAGGGATGGGGGGGGTGGAGGAAAGAGAAGCAGAAGGAAGAGCGTTATCAGAAGCAAGTGAATGGTAAATATTAGCTGGAACAAGTGAAGTAGTTGCCATCTCTACTTTTTATGCAAATAGGCTTCAATTAGTTATCACAGACATAGGAATTATGCAAAATATAATCAAGATTGATTTATTTTGACCAATACACAGAATTTAAAATATACATGCAAATCCACAATGATATAACATCCTACATTTTCTTTATTAATACCACAAATAAGTTAATAAAATACAAAATTATATTTTATTAACTTATTTGTAGTAATATTTTATTTCATGTGCTTTGTGTGATATGCGTTCTGTGAGAGCACCATGGTCAGGAAAAACATTGCTTCCCTTGGTTGTATGTGTACAGTCAGATGACAATAAACTTGAACTTATTAAAAAGGCATAAAAGACAAAATCTAACGTTTAACTGAGCAACAAATTATGCATCAAAATGAAATACAGAATAAATTAGAACACTATCAATACAACGACAGTACTGTAAAAATGTGTACTTGTTCCTAATAGTTATCAACAGAGGAATTCATTCAATATATACAACTGACACTATGTGAAAACTAATAGGAGAGGACAGAAGGCAATGGAAGAAAACGAATGGTGGAGGAGCAGCTGAGGGAGCCGATGGGCAGGCAAGGAGATAACGTAAGAGACGGAAAAGGGGAAACAGGGGATGGAAATGGTGAAGTTGTGGGGAGGGGCAATTACTAGAAGTTTGACAAATTAATGTTCACGGCATCAGAATGGAGGCTACCCAGACAAAACCAGAAGAAGCAGGATCACCCAGTGGCCACCAATTTTAATTAAGCAGCACAGTGTCCCAAGTAAATGAAGGGAATTCTGGCTATTTTCTTCATTAGTTTTTGTTCTTGATTAGAGTTGTCGCAAATAAGCAGCTGGGCCAATTAACCAATTCATTAGAATCCACTGAATTCTGTATTACAAAGTCCCTTGCCCGCTAGAAAACAAATCTCAGTTTTGCACGTGATTATATGTTTCTGTACTTTGATAATAAATTTCTTTTGAACTTAAAGTTTTCTTCTCTCATATCCTGCAAACAAGGATTTTAGTTTGTGCATCCGAGTAGATAATAAGATCATTAAAAATTACAAATGGATAAGATTAAAGATTAGTTTTATTTGTCGTATGTACATCAAAAAATACAGTGCAAGGTATTGTTTTGCTTCAATGACGATCACAGTCTGAGGATGTGCTGGGGCAGCCTGCTAGTGTTGCTACACATTTTGGCACCAAGAAAGCATGATCACAACTTACTAACTAACTTGTGTATCTTTGGTACATTGTAGGAAACCTACACGGAGAGAACTAACTAGCTCCTTACAGACAATGGCGGGAATTGAACCTGAGTCACTGGTGCTGCACGTGGAGGTAACCAATATCACTAAAAATATCACTATTTCTGTAATTCATTTTTATATCCTATTAGAAAATGATTATCAAAAACTTGACTAGACCAAATTTAATCCAGGTTTTATTTTTTTGCCAGTGCTATTTCAGTCCCAATAGACTAAATAACAGAGATGTGAATTTGAGCTCAAAGTTACTGTATTAGTACAAATAAATAAATCAGGTCTCATGATATGTGTTTGGACTTTAGAATCTTGACTTTAAATCTTGATGTATGTAACTTTTCGGTACCATTCATACCTGCAAAATGAAGGTCAGCAACTGCTCTTTATGGACCTTCAACTGCACCAGAAATCTTATGGGACCTATGCAAAAGTCAGCAGCCTCTCACGAGAAACAAAAACCTTTCTCCACATAGCACCTTTAGGTCTCAAGAACACAGGAGCCTTATTAAACAAAATACAGGCCAGCTGTTAGGGAAAAAGGCAAAAACATGATCAAAGAGGAAAACAAAAGACTCTGCAGATGCTGGAAATCCAGAGCAACACACTCAAAATGCTGGAAGAATTCAGCAGGTCAGGCACCATCAATGGAGGCCCAAAATGTCGACTCTTTATTTCTCTCCATAGATTCCTCCAGAGTTTCGCTAAGGTTTGTTAAGAAAGTATATGGTGTGTCGGCCTTCATTAGCTGGGGGATTGAGTTCAAGAGATGTGACGTAATGTTGCAGCTCTATAAAACCCTGCTTAGACCATAATTGGAATATAGTTGCCTCATTATAGAAAGGGTATGGAAGTTTTAGAGAGAATGCTGCCTGGATTAGAGAGAATGTCTCATGATAGGTTGCGCGAGCTAAGGTTTTTCTCTTTGGAGCAAAGGAGAATGAGAAGAGACTTGATAGAGGGGTACAAGATAATAAGAGGCATAGATCGAGTGGATAGCCAGAGACATTTTCCCAGTGCAGAAATGGTTAAGATGAGGGGGCTTAATTTTTAGATGTATAGGAGGGATGTCACAAGTAAGTTGCTTTGTTTTCCCCAAACAAAATGTGGTGAGTTTGTGGATTGCCCTGCCAGGAATGGTGGTAAAGTCAGATATATTAGGAGCATTTAAGAAATCCTTAGATACACACAGGTGATAGAAAATGGAAGGCTATTTAGGAGGGAAGGGCTAGACTGATCTTAGAGTAGGTTAAAAAGTCAACACAATATCGAGGGTAGAAGGGCCTGTACTGTACTATGCTTGTTTGTTCTATGTTCTATTTTAAAGGGAAAGGTGGAAATCCTTAGAGAGATCATTCCTGATGTGAAGTCCCTGATAATCAGCCACCAAGGTACTAAAGCTAGAGTAGTTCAAATCAATCTTCATTTGAACAGGAGGGATAAATTCATGAGGAATATGAAAACAAGATATTGCTTAAACCGAAATTGATACAGGCTGGCAACAGGGGGATTGGCAGCTGATCTGAAGAGGTTGGAGAAGGAAGAGTTTTGGGTAATGATTCAAGGTTAACTAGTCAAATCTAGAGGGAACAAATTTATGGATGAGGAATTCTGGAAGAGTTCAAACTGAGGCAAGAATGAAACTGGGCAATGCTAAGGGAATAGAAATAGCTGGCTTTTAGTTATAGTTTGGCTCTGCAAATCAAACCTCATCTCACAAATGAGTAGACACCAGAATAGCGAACTACACCTCTCAACATAATGCACATTACAATAGATGACAGTCAATCTATAAAGATTACAATTTAACATGAAGTTCACTAATGAACTTCAAGCGTGAAAGGAATGCAAACACTCAAGGAGTATAGGTCACTTAGCCTTGCTGATTGATAATAAGGAATGTTGCTGGAACGGTAATAGGTCATAGAACACTACAGTGCAGACACAGGCTATTTGGCCCATTTAGTCATTACAGAAATATTAATCAGCCTAGTCCCATCAAGCTGCAACTGTATCCCTCCCATCTATATAACTATACAAATTCCTCTTAAATGTTGGAAATCAAATATGAATCCATTACTTCTGTTGGCACTAATACCAGAAAATCTGCAGATGCTGGAAGTGCATAGCAACGCACACAGAATGCTGGAGGAACTCAGTAGGCCAGGAAAATCCTGATAAAGGTCTCCAGCCAAAAAGTCAATTGTTCACTCTTTTCCATAGACGCTGCCTGGCCTGCAGAGGTTTTCCAGCATTCTGAGCATGTTATGTCTCCTGGCAGCTCACCACCCTGTTAGTGAAGAAGTTCCTCAGGTTCCCTTTAAACAGTTTGCTTTTCATCCTTAACCCATGACCTCCAGTTCCAGTTTCATCCAACAACAGTGGTAAAAGCCTGATTGCATTTACCCTATCGATACCTCTCATAATTTTGTACACCCCTATCAAATAACCTCTCATTCTCCTACACTCTAGAGACTATATAATATGTGGACTAGTCTCTTAACATGGCAAAAATACAACGATTTAATAGCTGGATGCAACATATGCAAATCTTAATCAGCTATTTGGTTTAAAATGGTGAATGCAGGCATCAGGCAGAATCTGTATTGGACAGCTGTTCCTTTCTTCACATTTCCATTCCTTTCCACAATATTGCAATTATAACAATATTCTTATCCTATTTCCCCCCCCCCCCCCCACCACCACTACATACACATCACCTAGTGTCACTTTTTGTACATACAATCAATGTATGTATATAACAGTTACCTGTACATTGCGTTTTTTAGGATTGCTTTAATATTTATATTTATTCTGCTTTTTATGCTATATCAGATCTGGAGTAACAATCATTTCGTTCTCTTTTACATGTACTGCAGAATGACAATAAACTATTTTGAATCAGAATCAGGTTTAGTATCACCAGTATATGTCATGAAATTTGTTGTTTTGCAGCAGCAGTACACAGCAATACATAACAATAAAAAAACTATAAATTACAATAAAATATATTAAAATTTTTAAATTAAACAGTGCAAAAAGAGAGCATAGATAAAGAAAAAAAATGAAATACAGTCTGCAGAATTATGTAGTGAGACCTCACATATATTCGGGAATTCGAACTGTATATTAGCCTAATTAAACACATATAGGACAATATTGTGGGACACACACACAGACCCACACACAAAGTACAAATTACTCCTTTTGTCATTAAATAAAATATCTGTGGTTGAAAGCATAAATAACAAGGGTTGGCAGAGTTGTCAGAGTGACACAATTTCACTGCAAGGTCTCATTGCATTTGCACAAACTGCTCATATGATCTGCCATTTTCTGTCAGCACAAACTAAAGAATAAATTTTCCTTTCGGCATGGCTCAGCTGTCAAGTACCTTCGCGCTATAATGAACTCATGAATTACATCTCGCTGCACTGACAGTCCCCATCCAACACATCAAAATATTGTTCTTCAACTGTAATTTATAACTTCATTTGCATGCCCCCTTTTTCCACTGTGACCTTCCACAAGTGGCGCTGCATGTTGCAGTCATAACAAAGCCATCGATGCATCATCCGTGATTACAGCCATTATACTTTTAGCTCCATAGATCATTCTGTAGTTACGGCGCTCACCACCCGTGGCATGAAACTAAACCTGGGTAAGCATTTTCCTACTTCTCTTTCAAGAACTTTAAATACGATATTTATTATTGCTGCCATCAAGGAAGAGGTACAGGAGCCTGAAGACACACAATCAATGTCTTAAAAACAGCTTCTTCCCCTCTGCCATCAGGTTTCTGAATGAACAATGAACCCATATACACTACCACACATTTTTTTTACCCTTCTTGCACTACTTTGTTATTTTAATATTTTTATATATTTCTTATTGTAGTTTATGGGATTTTTTATTATGATATATTGTAATGTGCTGCTTCCACAAAAACAAATTTCATGACATATGGCAGTGATATTAAACCTGATTCTTATTCTGACCTTTCACAGTGCCTGCATATTATCAAAATGTGCATTTGCAGATGCAATAGAACAATGTTTCTTCCATTATGTTTGCTTTGTATTGCATTTTTACACACAATCTGATATAAAGATACATACTATTTTGCACTTCAAATTAGCCTGACTGATAAGAAGCAATTTATGCTGCCAGTACTTCAGGGAATCCTCATACCCACTTAATTGTATGTAAAAATGAGTCACTGCATTCAAGGAAGGATAGGAAAAAAAATGATTGAATACCACTAAAAAGGGTGATGTGTTGTATTTCCCTGATATAATTATCACCAAAAGATTAAGAAAGCTTTATTTCAGGTGAGACAACACACACAAAAAACTGGAGGAACTCAGCCGGTCAGCCAGCATCTATGGAGGGGAATAAATAGTCGACATTTTGAGATGAGATCCTTCATTAGGACAGGAAAGGAAGGTGGAAGAAACCAGAACAAGATGGTGTTGGGATGGGAAGTACAAGCTCATATAGGTGAAGCAAGGTGAGAGGAAAGGTGGGTGACTTAGGCGATGGGAATAAAGTGAAAGCAGGGAAGTGATAGGTACAAGAAGTAAATGGTTAGAGATGAAAGAATCTGATAGGAGAGGGAAGTGGACCATGGCAGAAAGGGAAGGAAGAGGAGAACCACAGGGATGTGGAGAGCAGGTGAGGAGAAGGGGAGCCAGAATGGGAAATGAAAAATGAAAGAAAGCAGGGGAGAGAGAATTTACCAGAAGTTGGAGAAATTGATGTTAATGCCGTCAGGTTAGAAGCAAACCAGATGGAATGAGGTGTTGCTCCTTCAATATGAGAGTGGCCTCACCGCAGAAGAGGTTATGGACTGACATGTCAGAAGTACTGTAGAATTCTACAGACTTAGTCCTACCTTTTCAGCTGTATTGTGAAATAGTATCCAGGAAGGCTGGGAGAAATTGAATGTCAACGTAACAAATTTAAGCAGGCCACCCTCTGCTCTCATATGAAGATCCTCAAGATTATCATGAAAATTACGGTGATCTTCTGGGAACAAATAAATCAGTCTTGAAACCACTGGATTTCCTAGTACGATGCTAACAGAACTGTAGGCAAGTGCAAGCAAAGGTTAATAGCGCAACTGTAATCCATTTTCAAACCTACTGTTAGCTTTTAAATATGTATATTCAATGTTTGCACCAGGGTGTGCACAAAACAGAAACAGCGGTCATGATGACCAAAATATGACTGGCCCACCATACAGCAAACTCCAACCAATGGTCTACAGAAAATGGAAAATGCTCCTATTGATGATTCAATAGAAATCACTGAAGACCGAGCAACTAGGAAGCCATCCAAAGTCTAAGTTCCTTCTACGGTGGAGGTAAAACCAATTGACATCAGAGGGACATTCTCAAATTTAAATGTAAGAGATTCTGAATATTCTGGAAATCCAGAGTAACACACACAAAATGCTGGAGGAACTTGAAATACAAAATGCTATTGGACCATTGGAAAATGACACTGAAGAGGTAATAATGGGGGACAAACAGCATATATGGAGAGGATTAATCAGTCAACATTTCAGACTGAGGCACGCAATGTCATTTGTTTATTCCTCTCCATAGATGCTGCCTGACCTGCTGAAATCCTCAAAAAGTTTCTGTTTGAATCACAATTCCAACCTGTTAACTGGACAACACCCCCTCAAACCAAGTGAAAGATTCAACAGCAGGGTTAGTTTGATCTAGAAATTTAATGGATTCACAAGCAAATGTTCAATCCTCCACATGGCAGCATTCATCTTAGTATGCTTGTTGTGAAGTATTGGTTTCCAACATGGCTATCAAGTCCACATGCCAAATCTGTCAACTGCCAGCTGGGCTCTCACACACAATCTATCATCGCTATACATTTATTAACAACACAAGTCTGATGCCTATACCTGCAAATTTGACCCCTTTATATCAATGATGGAATCTTGCAATCTTCCGAAAAATACAAATACTGACTCACAAATTCAAGCGAAGAGCAAAATACCACCAATCCAACAAAAATCTAAAGACCATTATGATTAACGGCTCATGTTATTCAGTGCCTTCTCTCAGCCTTGAAAACTAATGGTGTAACACTTAGAATAGCTGGACTATGTGAAATTTATTCCCCGTGGAGGATTCTGTTTTTTTTCTGGTGTGAATTAAACTATCGAGCTCTCGTAAAAAAAAACATTGGATAATTACCATCTCCTTAAGAGCCAACAGGGTAAATGCTGTCACCTTCAATAAAAATAGAAGATTGAAGAAACACCTGTTGTGTGACTGCAGTGCTCCTGATCAAACCTGGAAACCATACTTTGAGGATTAACTCCAACAAAAAGTGCAACAGTGTGAAGCTTTAACATAGACATCTGGCTTGGACAATAATACATACAGTAGCCACTTTATTAGATACCTCCTGTTTCAAATAAAGTGGCCTCTGAGAGTGTACATTCATGGTCTTCTGTTGCTGTAGCCCACCTACGCATTCAGAGACGTGCTTCTGCACACCACTGTTGTAATTGGTGGTTATTTGAGTTACTGTCAGCTTCCTGTCAGCTTGAACCAGTCAGGCCATTCTCCTCTGACCTCTCTCTCATTAACAAGGCATTTCGCCCACAGAACCGCCACTCACTGGATTTTTCTTTTGTATTTCACACCATTTTCTATAAACTCTACAGACTATCATGCGTGAAAATCCTAGGTGATTAGAAGTACCTGAGATACACAAAGCATTGCATCTGGCACCACAATCATTCCACAGTCAGTCATTTAGATCACATTTCTTCCCCAGTCTGGTGTGTGGCCCAAACAACTGAACCTCTTGACCATGTTTGCATGCTTTTGTAAAGTAAACTGCTGTACATGATTGGCAAATTAGATTTTGCATAAACAAGCAAGTGCACAGGTATACCTAATAAAGTTGGTCACTAAGTGTACATAAAATGTAATGCTTTAAATAATTTTAGGCTATTAAAAATACTTTGAATCTTCTTAACTCAAGAAAGAATCTAGTCCGTGTAAACAAATCATAAACAAGAGAAAGTCTGCAAATGCTGGAAATCCGAGCAACACACACAAAATGCTGGAGGAGCTCAGCAGGTCCGGGAAGCATCTATGAAAAGAACAGTCGATGTTTCGGGCCAAAACCCTTCGGCAGTTTCCTTAGTTTTTTAAGGGTTTCGGCCCAAAATGTCAACTATACTTTTTTCCATAGATGCTGCCTGGCCTGCTGAGTTCCTCCAGCATTTTGTGTGTGTTATTCCATGTAAATATGTCTGCAAACCAGCAAAGCTGTAACTTATTGCTTTCATATATATTCGGATGGGAACAGTGAGATTGCTACACGTGACTCCAGTGTTTATTAGAGAAGGAAACGGTGAATATGGAGGATCAACTCTAAAACCAAAGTTTTAACCTTCGTGTAGGAACTTGAAGTGGCTGCTTAGGCAGATGCTATTTCATGAAAAGCAAACATGTTACGTGATGTGTCAAAAAGAAACAACATAGATAAGAAATGTCAGGTTTAAGGTTCAAGAGGACTACTCAGAAAAATGATAATTAAGAGAGATATACTGCACAAAAACAGGCTCTTTGGCCTGTCAAGCCCCATTTAACAAATATGACTCCTGTGAAGCTGTATGCTCGTGATGCTGCTGCAAGTATGATTTTCACCATATGTGTGTAAACATGTACTTGTGCAGATGATAATAAATTCGACTTTGACTTTGAGATGAACAGTCTAGCTCTGCAGCCTCTTTCTTTTATCGTTCCAGGGATTATATCTGTGATAATGAAAGAGAAGTGAGATTTGGAAGGAAATCAGCAAGTGGAGGTGTCCTCTTACTTCACTAATCCCATTTTATTCTTTCCACCAATGCTTGTGGGGTGAAAGCAGAGGACAGAGAAGAAACCCATGTGATCACAGGGAGAATATGCAAACTCCACATAAACCACACTGCAGGTTACAATTAAACTGAATCCCTGGAGCTGAGATATATTTATGAAAAAATTGATTCAATTTAGAATTTATGAAAAGTTATATATAATAATTGTCAGAAATAATTTGGAAGATGTATAGCTCGGGTGGTTGATGGTTGGGTTGAGTTGTTCTCTGATCTTGGCAATTTACTTGTCAATCAACAGTGCACTGATGACGTCTTCTCACATGGTGATGAAACATTTGCAAATAAATTGCCAAGACTATAGAACAACTCAACCTAACCATAATAAATGTCAACTACATAAATTGTTGGAAGAACTTCTATTGGCAGTATTTACACACAAATGAAACAGGAGCATTCTTTTGTCCAGCTTTATATCCCCATTATACCCGATCTTAGCAGCATACATCTTCTCTACTGACAGTCCTAAGCCCGGCTAAGAAAGGTGAGGAGAGTTGGGCATGGGGCTAGCAACCCCATCTTGTAAAAACCTAAAAACTATAGAAACATCAACAGAAGCTCCAAAGACTTCCCCACTAGCAGAGGAAGGATCTTCAGATGGACTATACCTGGGGAACAACTTGAAAGACAGGTGCAGAACAGATAACTACAGTGAGCTGCTGTCAGTGGCCTATGCCCCCAATATGAATGATGAGCTTAAGTACCAGCATATGGGCAAGGACGAGAAGAAGGTGTTGTTTGAAAAGTCCTTTTTGGGATCTGCCTCTGGTCCAAAATTATCCAGGAATTTGTTATCCCATATATCACACCTAACTTTTGTCAGATATAGTAGTGCTGTTGAAGTTGGCAGCAACATGTTGGACTTGGGAGGGAGAAAGTGTAAACATGATAGAATTTCAAGTGTCTGTGGCTGATTACCATAAACATGTAATAAATCTGTGGGCAATCGTCAGTAAAGTGAGAGAATGAATCATCAGCCAAAATAGCAACCTTCTTCAAGAAAGCAGGGAGAGAGAAACCAGAGAAATACTGGCTAGTTGGCCTAATCATAAGAACAAGAGATTCTGCAGATGCTGCTAATCCAGAGCAAGGCATCATCTATGGAAGAGAATAAACTGTTGGCGTTTCGGGCCAAGACCCTTCATCAGGACTCTTCATCATGAGTCCTAATGAAGGGTCTCAACCCAAAATGTCAACTGTTTATTCCCCTCCATAGATGCTGCCTGATCTGCTGAGTTCCTCTAGCAATGTGTGCAGTAGCTAGCTGGGGCATCCATTATTATGAACTGCAGGCCATGTAGAAAAACACAAAACGATGTTTACTTCACTAAATACTATCGTGAAAGGGAAACCATATTTGAGAGTTACTTAAGCTCTTTAAGATTGTAACTGGGAAGATGGATAAAGAGAAATCTATATATGTAAAGTATTTGGAATTTCAATGTAAACTGTCATAGCCACAAGAGCTCATGAAGAAATGGATCATATGCCTTGAAAGATGATCGGTTAATAAACAGAAAGCTAGGATAAATGGGAATATTCTGGTTAGCAAGTTGTAACTAGTGGCATATCATTGGATCCTGGCTAAGGTCTCAAATATTGACAATCTACATTAATGACTTAGATGAAAGGACTGAGTGTACTGCAGCCGGATTTACTGACAACACAAAAATGGATTGAAAAGCATATTATGAGCTGGATACAAAGAGTGTCCTTATGGGAAACAGAAAGATTAAGCAAGTGTGCAGAAATCTGCCAGATGGAGTATAATATGGGGCAAAGTGAGGTCATTTGATTAGAAGAATGGAAAGGAAAATACTGTTTAAATGAAGACAAGAAAATGCTGTCTTTTCCAAACCTTTGGCTGCCCTTATAATTGCAACACAACATCAGTGTAAATGTACTGCATCTAAACAGGGAGGCAACAGAACCTTGGCTTTTGATTGGAAGGAGGATGGATTACTGAAGGAACAATCCCTTGGATGAGCTCAGCAGGTTGTGCAGTATCGGTTGGGTGGAGAGAGGAACTGTCAACATTTTGGGTCAAAATCCTGCATCTGTCTTCTTGGCTTCAACCCACGACTGTACAGCACAGTAGAGTAGCAGCTAGTGCAACATCTTACAGTGCCAGTGATCAGAATTGAAGGAGATTGTACATTCTCCCCACGACCCAGTGAGTCTCCTCCATATTCCAAAAGATTAATGGGTTAGGTTTAGTAAAGTTGTGTGCATACTTTGCTGGTGCTAGAAGTATAGCAACTCTTGCAGGCTGTTCCCTGCATACCCTTTTACTGAGATGGTTGTTGATGAAAACACATTTCACTGTATGGCATTCTTTGACGTAGTATAGCAAAAGGGAGGTTAACAGAGGTTGAGCAGCAAAGCTAGCTGTGGCTGGAGACATGTCCAAGGCTAAGGAGGATGATTATTGGTTTTGCTAAGTTCAACATCACAGGCCCAAGAAATCCAAAGCTGGAGTTCCTCAGCGTCACATCTTCTGCAACCAGTTTCAGCTGTTTTGTCAATAAAATTTCATTCAGTTTAGGGTTAAGACTTCGGCTTCAATTTCAGAGTATTTAAATCCAATTATCTCTGTTAATGAAGTAGTTCATGCCAAGGCAGTACCTGACTTTATTGATTTCTTAGGCACACAAATAGTGTAATGATTTTGCCAATCAAATGCCAACTGATTACCAACAACAGAATGCTCAGCCAGTGTCACCAACTTTCAACAGAGTTACCATTTCTTCAGGTCTACCAATAGAGAGCAGTGTGGTAAAACATTCCAATCTACACCACAGTTAAAGCAAAGAGGAGAGGATGCCAATGAGTGGCTGAACTCCTGACTCTTCATCAGTAAGAAGACTCATGTTAAGATGCCAAAGCTTATTATCCATATCCCAATGCTAATGAAAGGTTCACAATATTTTATTCATTTAATATACCAATGCAGCAGGGGTTCCCAGCCTCGGGTCTATGGTCCCTTCAGTAAATGATAGGGGCCCATGGCATAAAAAAGGTTGTGAACCCCTAATTTAGAGGATTGGTTCCTCATATTGCAGATGTTAACTTTACTAGAGTGATAGTGTCTAAAAACCTTTATGATCAATACAAATGATTGACTTAGGGTCAACATGCAGACAGCCAAATGGGTAAAGGGTGCACTATAGGTAACTTCCCATTTTATAAACTACCACAGAATGTAGAGCATCTTATTAAAAGATTAACAAAGGAAGGCAACATGGGGACCTCTGTCTTGCTTTGGAGATTTTCCTGATTAAGTTATCAAAGTTCTGTTAGAATAGAGATGATACTGGAGAATTTAAAGTGAAGGTTGATGGGTTCTTGATCAGTAAGGGCATCAAAAGTTACAGGGAGAAGGCAGGAGGATGGAATTGAGAGGGATAATAAATTACACACAATTAAGTACCGGAGCTGACTCAGTAGGCCAAATGACCTAATTCTGCTCCTATGTCTTAGCAATTTTTACTTTGGTCCAGAAGGGAATTTTATTTGATAGTTGATTTATTCCCAATCAATTCTACTCTGCTATAGTTTTATTGTTAAAATACTAGAATAAAAATCTTCAGTTGAATTAACTTGGTGAGAAATTTGAGGCAATCAGTGGTCTCAGTCTACCCCTGAGAGTGCCAGCCATTGCTGGAAAAGTGCCTGGATGTTATGGTCTCTCTCATCATTCCCGGCTGGATGTATTAGAATCTCTGTTTGGCTGTGCAGCTCTCGTCAGCCTAGACTTCTCTATGGTAACAAGCTTAATAGTGGCTACAAGCCTATCCCACTGCAGCCCACAACCATTTCCTCAAGCTGAGCAGCTTTGAAATCACTATTTCCTTGCTGCAGAATCCCCGCACAGTGGCGTGCAGTTGGGGTGGACTTATACGTTATAGTACAGGGAGCCACTACCTGTGAGTGTTGAAGCTGCAGGCCACAGGTTCTTTAACAAATCAGTACTATAATGAATCATTGATCTGGAGGATGGTGTTAAACTGGGTGGCAGAATAATAGATCGCAATTCTAAAACCACCTGAGATACATCTTGCCTTATCAACAGGTTTGTGAG
Source organism: Hemitrygon akajei (assembly GCF_048418815.1). NCBI lineage: Eukaryota > Metazoa > Chordata > Chondrichthyes > Myliobatiformes > Dasyatidae > Hemitrygon > Hemitrygon akajei. Next base: position 43,971,596 of record NC_133152.1, on the reverse strand, counting down.
AATATTAATCGCAAAGAGAAAGAGCATTTGAAAGATGTTGCATTAAAAATTGTTTCTCATCAAACCATTCCAATGATGTAATGATGGATCAGAAATCCTCTAACTGCAACATAGAACTATCATCATATATTACAAATAACAAAGTTTGTATTGGTAATTGGTTACTTGCTTATGGTCAAACACAATGAAGTTAGGAACTCTTTACTCAACAACATGATGGGGTCATATATATACTCAGCAGCCACTTTATTAGGTACAGGAGGTATCTAGTAAAGTGATTGCTGAGTGTACTTCTGTATATTTCTGGTCTTTTGCTGCTGTAGCCTGTCCACTTCAAGGTTCGACATGTTGTTTGTTCAACGAGGCTCTTCTGCACACCACTGTTGTAACATGTAGTTATTTGAGTTACTGTCACTTGAACCAGTCTGGCCATTCTCTACTGAACCCTGTGGGACCTTGCAGTAGGGGGGATGGGGAAGGCTGAAAGAGGAACCGAACTGCTGGTGATAATTGGGTGAATTTGGCCCCTTGGTGGGGTGAGGGCTTTCAACCTCAGAACTGCAGCTCACTGGATGTTTTTTTTTCTGTTTTTCACACCATTCTGTGTAAACTCTAGACACTGTTGTGCATGAAAATCCCAGGAGATCAGCATTTTCTGAGATACTCAAACCACCCCATCTGGCACCAACAATCATTCCACAGTCAGTCATTTAGACCACGTCTCTTCCCTGATTCTGAAGCCTGGCCTGAACAACACTCAAATCTCTTGACCATATCTGCATACTTTTATGCATTAAGTTGCTGCCACATAACTGGCTGATAGTTATTTTCATTAACAATCAGGAATACAGGTGTATCTAATAAAGTGGCCACTGAGTATATTTCACAATCAGCAAGGGGGAGAATCACTAACCCTCTGTCAAGGGCATTTAGGAATGACCAATAAGTGCTGGCATTACTCACATCTCTAAAATTACTATGGCAATGAATTCCACAAATTCAACATCCTCTGGCTAAAGAAATTCCTCCTCATCTCTGTTCTAGAGGAACATCCTTGTTTTCTGAGGCCATTGCCATAGATGACTGTGGAGGGTATATTTAAAGTGGAGGTTGATAGGTAAGTGATTCTAGATTAGTAAGTGCATTGTTATGAGCGAAGGCAGGAGAAAGGGGTTGATAAGGAAAAATAATTAAGACCATAAGATATAGGAGCAGAATTAGGCCACTTGGCCCATCGAGTCTGCTCCACCATGTCATCATGGCTGATCCATTTTCCCTCTCAGCCTCTATCTTCTCCCCGTGTCGCTTCATGGCCTGACTAATCAAACATTTATCAATCTCTGCCTTAAATATACCCAATGACTTGGCATCCACAGCCACCAGTGGCAACAAATTCCATGGATTCACCACTCTCTGGCCAAAGAAATTCCTCTTTATCTCCGTTCTAAAAGGACATGCCTTTTTTTTTGAGGCTGTGTTCTCAGGTCTTAGACTCCCCCACTATAGGAAACATCCTCTCCACATCCACTATATCACAGCCTTTCGACATTCGATAAGTTTCAATGAGATTACTCCTCAGTCTTCTGAATTCTAGTGAGTAACAGTCCCAGAGTCATCAAACACTCCTCATATGACAAACCTTTCAATCCTCGAATCATTTTCCTTAACCTCAGTTGAAACTGTCTCCAATGTCAACACATCCTTTCTTAGATAAAGGGACCAAAACTGTTCACAATATTCCACGTGAGGCTTCACCAGTGCTTTATAAAGCCTCAACATTACATCCTTTTACATTCTAGTCCTTTCAAAAGGAATGCTAATATCACATTTGTCTACCTCACCACCAACTTAACTTGCAAATTAACCTTTAGGGAATCCTGCATGAGGACTCTCAAAGTCCCTTTGCACCTCAGGTTTTTAAATTTTCTCTCCATTCAGAAAATCAGCCATGATCAAATGACAGAGAAGACTCAATGGCCCAAATGGCCTAATTTGCTCCTATGTCTTATGAAAGTTCTGACAGTACCCTGGATGTCTGGTACAAATTCTGCCATAAGGAGAGGGACGGTGAATCATGTTAATGCCGAATCTCTGCTGCCATGTAGAGGAAACATGCAGTAAATTGAAAACTGTTCATAGTTGTCTTTCTGATTGTGGAAAGGTGCATGGGATTTGCAAAAGTACATCTTTTCTCCCAAATGATGAGAGAATCTGCCTATTTTTCATTTTTTTTATGAGAGCAAGTGCACGTTTTCATTATGGGAATGCAAATGATGCTCGACAACTGTTCCGAGCCTTCCCAGTGGTGAGACTGTTCACTGCCCAAAACTGGAGAGTGTTGCCCGGAGACACAATTAGTGATGATGAAAACTAAATTTGAATTGAATTACAGGATACTCTGACAATAAGTACAGCATCATTAATGTACAGAAAACATTGACAGCCTGTGCAGCTTAATTTTATTAACAATTAAAATACTATCAGGGAGGAGGTACAGAATCCTGAAGAACCACACTCAATGATTCAGAACCGTTTCTTCCTCTCTGCCATCAGAGTTCTAAACAGTCTATGAACACTTCTTTAGTTTTGCACTATTTATTTATTTGGTAATTTATAACAAATGTTTATGCTTTTCAACTGTACTGATGCGCAAAACATTACACTTCACCTTATAAAGGAGGGTGATAATAAACCTAAAATTCTGGTTCATACTAAGTTATTTTAAATTCCTTCTCTGACTCCATTCCCGCAAACAAAAAATTATGCTGTTCTCATTGGCTTGATGTTTATTTGCCCAACAAAAAGCAGAAACTCGTTTATAATGTTTTAAAATTAATTACCTTTAAAATTAAAGAACATAACAGCACAGTAGAGGCTCTTTGGCAAGAGATGTTGTGCTGACCTTCCTACAAAAGGTAGTGGATTCGGCCAAGTCCATTATGAGTAAAACCCTCCCAATCATTGAGCCTCCCAACCTATATGAAACGCTGCCGCAGAAAATCAGAATCCATCATCAAAGATCTTCACCACCCAGGCCATACTCTTCCCTGGCTGCTGCCATCAGGTAGAGGGTATAGGTGCCTCAGGACTCACACCACCAGGCTCAAGAACAGTTACTACCCCTGAACCATCAAGCTCTTGAACAAAAGAGGATAACTCATTTAAGGAGTCTTTTATCTTGTTATTTTATGCTCATTATTTATTGCTTTTTACTTATGTCTGAACTTGCACAGTTTGTTGTCCATTGATCCTGTATACAGTTACTGTTCCATAGATTTGCTAAGGATACCCACAGAAAAAGAATCTCAGGGTTGTATGCAGTGACATGTATGTACTCTGATAATAAATTTTACTCTGAACTTTAACCTACTCTAAGAACAATCTAACCCTTCCCTCCCACAGAACCCTCCATTTTAATTGAGACTGTATTTGTCTGCTTGAGGTTCTCTGTAGCTGGACTGGGCCTCCATTTTTCGATCATCAATTTGCCAAGCTAAGAGTTTCTTAAATGTCCCTAATGTACTTGTCCTTACCACCACCCCTGGAAGAGCATTTAAAGCACTCATCGCTCTTACCCTGCCTCTGACATCCCCCTGTACTTTCCCCCAATCACCATAAATTTATGCAGAATTGACACATTTTCACAATATGGTTTGTAAATACTGCTAACTGCTGTGTTTATGTTGCACACACGTATTTTACTTTCATGGTTTCCCCTCCCAAAAGATCGTAAGTATAAATTTAAATGTTACACTGGAAAGGAGTGCAATTATTTGCATTTTATATCTTTCAAAGCATGGTGCAGCATACATAATATAGTTGGGACAATGATGCAAAATGCACAAGTTAATTCACTAAGTCAAGTTTATAAAGGCTGGAACACTTAAGGAAACTTCTTCAATCAGAGGGTGGTGAGAGCATGGAGCTACCAGATGAGGGTTCCATTTCAACATTTAAGAGAAATTTGGATAGGTACATAGACGGGAGGGGTATGGAGGGCCATGGTCTGGGTACAGCTTGATGGGACTATTCAAATTAATAGTTCAGCAAGGAGTAGATGGACCAAAGGGTCTACTTCTGTGCACTATGCACTGTGCCATAAAATAATGGTGTCACAGTTGAAAGTAAATTTATTATCAAACTACATACAGGTCACAATACAAACCTGAGATTCATTTTCTGGAGGGTTTTCACAGTAAATACAAGGAAACACAATAGAATCAATGAAAACCTGCACACATATGTACAAAAAGAGAAAAAACATAAAATAATAATAATAAATAAATAAGCAATAATTTCGAGAACTTGAGATGAAATCCTTGAAAGTGAGTCCATAGGTTGTGGGAGCAGTTCAGTGCTGGGGTGAGTGAAGTTATCCGTTCTGGTTCTGTCTTCTAGCAAAAAGGACCATTCAGAAGCTGGTGGAAGTTCAGTGACTTTAGACAGCAGGCTTTTTAATACATTAATGGAATCAAAGGAGATGGTTCTAATGTGGGCGGTGGCACTGAGTAAATGATCTGTCATAATTGCAGAATGAGCATGAGGAGTTGAATGACCTTCTTCCATTTCTATTTGTTATGAATGAGCATCAACATGGATATAAAATATGAACAATGTTTGTCCCTCTACATTGAACAGATTTTAATACTAAATGAATATTTTACCAAATTCGTACAAACTACTTTTATATGGATATAAAAAGGGCAAGGTGGAGGGGTGGAGATATGTCTCTACCAAAGGAGGTGTAAGGCACTCCTTCCTTCCGCTTGCCTGGGTAAGCACCTGCTTAGAACTCCCACCCACTTCCAATCAGGGCCATGTTAAACTATGGGAGCAGGTCGTATGAGCAGCTGGTGCATATCACAAGTCCTGGCTATGCAACCACTGACAATCTCTGAATTGTATTGATAATGGCTGGGCTCGCCTGCCTTGTAAAGCCAGAAGGCAATGGCAAACCACTTCTGCAGAAAAATTTGCCAAGAACAATCATGATCAAGACCATGATCACCCACGTCATACGACACGGCACATAATGATGATGAGTACAAGGGGTCAATAGAAACACAGTGTGACCACCAACCAAGTCAATATTGAGCTAATTAGTATTTACATATTTCTAATTATCATCGAAGCCATTCCTGATGTGGCCTTTTCTTGGGGTAGGACATACAACAAGAACCGGATTTTCAGAATAATGGAACACACGTCACTATGATCATTTCAGTTTTACTTTTACCCATAATTGAAAGCAAATTCTTTGTCAACTCTTGTCTTTGCTTAGAGTGCAGTATTCCCAATTTTCTCCCCTTCCTTCCCAATGAAACTTACATGGCACTGTGTGTCTGAGAGGGAAACTAAGGTTAAGTGTTTTCTTCAGAAGGCAATTTGTGTGTGGCACATACCAACCATTAATGCTTTATAATACTGTACATTTTGTGCATACTTTGAGTTAACAGTATCATTCAGTTCGCTTAGCACAATGAAAAACCAATAGTCTTCAAATTAGCTATTTGCGTTGGCTTTCATTCAACAAGGTCTGCACATCTTTCGTAGAAAAAAGGGAAGTAATTAATTATTCATGAATAAAGGTGCATCGCTGTACCTTAAAAATGTAAGAAAGTCATGATTTTTATTCAAAGCCCCATAAAGAACTTAATAAATAAAGAGCAGCTGGTATTTTTTTAGCCCTAGGAATAAAACTGCTTTAACCTAATAGAATTTGCAAGTTCCTGTTGGGACCACGATTTCAAATTTAATCAGCTGTAATCTTGAGGTATCCATTATCCTTTTTCTCCCCCTTGCCAGCACAGCCTATTCAATAAGAATTTCAGCTAAATATAAATGAATTGATCCAATATTTCATATGCAATTACAGTCGTTTGTATTTTTGTCATATAAATAATGATTGGAAGAATATGTTTGTTATATTTTAGAATACAGCTGAATGACATTTCTCATTTTCTGTCCCTCTTAGCTATCTTTCACAATTAACAGTAAATTCCATTGCTTTCTGCCGCAGTCTGCCACTACATAAATAAAACATTGCCGTAGTGAGCTGCCAGCTTTGATTTATACAATGTACTGCAGTAAAATTGATGAAGTTTTCGTTATACTTCCATAACTTTGGACGAATTTGCATGTGTATACAACACCGACACAGAAATATAGTAGTAGCTTGCTATCAGTACCTGGCAATGTAGATAAATAAAGAGTATTTAAATATTTGGAAGGTTCTGGTTTTAATATATGCTGTGGTATAATGGGAATGCAGAGTTCCGGTTATTAAATGGAATATGTTTTCCATGTCCCTAAATTCTGGAGCCAGCATTTATTCAGTGCTAAAAATTAGAATTATTCAAATCCAGTCCTTAAGTAGATGGTTGCCACATCCACTGAACTGTCCAATTGTGAAAACAGTTCGTAAATCTTTAGGTCACAAATTTCACAATTCTAATTCTAATAATTTTAAGATATCACAATGCCAAAAAGGCATGAGCAGAAATACTTGAGTCAAAAATATCCAGTAATTCACATTATTCTTTCAGAAGTCATTTTATGTTTAATATTCAATAAAATATATGTGATTAATTGTAGAAGCCATATGCATTCATTGCAGTTTTAGTAAATCTGATTTAATTATTAGAACTTGATTGAATGTATTTTATTTGTTGAAATTATTATTAAAAATGTCATGTTCAGCTTCACCGTTATAATAACCTCATGACACAATTTATGTATTTATTTTAAACTAAAGCTGCAACGCTGAATTGTATGTATTAATCACCTCCTAAACCTCAGTGAAATATGCAAGATGAAGGAAACTTACAGTATTCAAAGCATTTACTGTAGTGTCATCACGAGATGCTGCAAGGCAGCCATCTTCTGTTGATCCACCATCACACATGCCTGCGAAGGCAGCCATACTCCTGCATAAGAACAAATGCTGCATTACTCGCAATGCGATATTTACATTTATGCATCAAATAATTGATCAAAATAGCAAACATCTACATTACAGAAATTATCCAAATGGCCTTCTGCAATATAGGTTCCTACTTAAAAGGAGATTAATTCTACCATACCTAGCTCAAAGTTGTAGATTTACAATTAGTCAAACAATTGAGCAATTTGTGTGCAGTAATGTTATTTTAAAATATCTGACAGATTATCTTCTTACAAAATCCTGTGACTAACTTGGAAAACATACGTCTACTGTTCCATTACTCAAACTGGAAATTTAACTAATCAATCATTGAGCAATGTTTTCTTTCCTTTACATTTTCAAATTAGAACTCTGCCATGGTCAGTCCCAAGCCCGCCTGCGAATGGAGGAGGAACAGGCATGAGGGTAGCAACCCCTCCCGTAAAAAACCAGAGCTACAGAAATGTCATCAGAAGTTCCAAAGACCTCATCCCTGGGAGGGGAAGGATCTTCGCCTAGGAGATATACGAAGTTGTGTGGTGATTGGAAGTCACAGAGCCGATCAACCTTCTATCAGCCCAGGACAGAGGACTCAGGTGAGCTACAGTTGGCAGCATAATGTCCCAGAAGGAGTAATGGGCATAAGTAAATAAATGTTTTCAAGCCATGACCTCTTGTTCAAGCCTAAGATCAATTCCAAAACAATATTCCACACAGTCCCTATTATACCTTAAATTAACGCAAACAAATTTATTTCTTATGTCTTCACTGTCCTGAAATCATGGATAAATCATAGGAATAAGACCCAAGGATGTCAACAATATTACCTCTGAAAGATTCAACAATTTCCTTCAATTTGTGATAAAATTAATTCTAATCATTCAATTCATTCTAAATTGGTACTTTGAAAAGAATACAATGCCAGTGCATGAGATTTGATGTCTCTATTTTAAAACACATATTCACTACAAGATAATGTGCATCTCTCTCGTCTCTTGATTTTATGGCACTCATGTTTAAGAATACCCCCTAGACAAGGCAGCAGCAAGATAACCCATTCCAATGCTGTTCTTAATCCTAGTCTTCCATAATTACTTTGTTTTCCTCAACACCTCCCCCAAGGTATTGAAAATCCATGCTGGGGCCTGACTCTGCATTTGAGAGCGACATTACAATATGGTCCAATTAGGTAATTTTCCCTCCTTTCCAAAGTAGAATGAGAAAAGTCATGGGAGATTATAACTGGTCCAGGCACAATTAGCCCAATGTGTCTGTGCCAGTGGAACAAAAACACACCTATCATCTTAATTGATCTACAACCATCAGATCTTTAGACTTGAAATTCTCATCAAAGTGCTTTTTAAATGTGAAAAAGATTCCTGCTGTCACCAATCTGTCGGGTAATGAATTCCAGACTCTGGGTGAAAGAGGATTTTTTCTTCTCCCCCCCCCCCCCCCATCTTTAAAATACTGGTTTTGGTCATGGAAACAGGTCCTCCTTTTTTACTGTTTCCACCCCTCATAATTTTATACAGTTCAATTAAATCTCTGCTCAGTCTGCTTTTATCCCAAAGAACACCCCACCTGATCTCATCTTTCCTTACAGCTATAATTCCTTTGGTCCAGACTACACTTTTTAAGACTTCTCTACTCTCCTTCCAATGTAACCACATTGCTCCTGCATTTAATCCAGTTGCATTAACGTCCTACAAGCACAAGTATTATTTTACACTGCTACCTAACCCAAATATCACTGCACCCATGTGTAAAATTCAGGTAGAAAATGTCAGCTAATCTCTTTACCACGGAATGCAACACATCTAAATTATCAAGTCAATTGTTATGGACCAAGCTCAAAAGCTCAAGGTTCTCCTCCAGCTTTGCCTCACCCTGGTGTCTAGAAAAAATTGTTCTCCCTCCAGCATTTATCAAACAAATAAGTCAACCCAGTAAGACCCTCCTCCTTTGTACTGTTCAGTTTCAAGATGAGTATTGAATTTACAACTGTTATACAATGGGCCTCTCGAAAGTAATGCTAACCACATAATCTCACTATTTCCACTTGTGCTCCTTTCCTCTATTTCTACCAACAGGTTCTTTGGAATGCCATTGTTCTTTGTAACAAAGATCACAAATTCTTCTTCCTACATGCCTAAACGATGGAATGGTCAACTGATTACCAAGAATGAATACCATACTCCTTTACAACAGGGCTGGCCTGCACTCTTTTGGAAGGTAAAACCAGTCCAGTATTGGAGAGTGCTATGTGATGCATCTGTTTAGTTGCATGTAGAGGCGGAACATGAAACACAGCAGTATCCCCATTTCCTGAGAAGATTATGGTGAGCAAGGCTCCCCCCCACCCCACATTCTAACTAATTTTTACAGGAGTTACACCGAGTGTCCTAACCAGCTGTATCACTGTTTGGTACAAGAATTGCAAAGCACCTGATTCCAAGACCATAACAAGGATTATGAGGATTGCTGAGTGTAATCTTCGGGTCTCTCTTCCACCTATCCAAGATATTTATCAGGAGTGTTGCATATGTTCTTAGTAATGTCAAGGATCCCTCCCAGCTGCCCCACAATTTCTTTGACCCCCTACCATCAGACAGGACGTACCACAGCATTAGAACAAAGACCGTTAGGATGGGAAATAGCTTCTTCTCCCAGGCCTTGAGACTACTGATTTCCCTGCCACCACCCAGGTCATATCACGTATAAAGTGCCAGGAGCATTATACTGTTTATTTTTAACCAATGTCATAAATGCACCTTACGCTAAATGGCAATCTTCTGGAATATATTTTAGTATTTGTTCATTTATTTTTGGTAATATTTCTTTATGTGTTATGTATATTATATGTATTGTGTTGTGCACCTTGGTCCGGAAGAACATTGTTTCATTTGGTGGTATATACGTATATAGTTGAATGGCAATAAATTTAAAACAGAAAGGCCTGGATAGAAGCTAAGAGTACTTAGGCTGTGCACTTTTGTACTGATGAGACCACCACGTGATCTGGGTGGGACACACTTCAGATCTTACAAAGGTGGATATAAAACCTTTTAAAAACAGCACGAATAAAGCAATAGTTCAACCAATCAATAGATTGATTGTGGAGAATAAGAATTTCAGGTTGTATATTGTATACATTCTCTGATATTAAATGGAACCATTAACAATTGATTGACTATTGAATAAAGCATCCCACCATTTAACCGTGATTGAAACCCATTGTCTATTTTCTCCTCTTACACATTTGAAACTTTTGCATTCTTTAAGCCATAGAAAAGGTGCAGAGGAGATTTACAAGGATGTTGCCTGGATTGGGGAACATGCTTTATGAGAATAGGTTGAGTGAACTCGGCCTTTTCTCCTTGGAGCGACGGAGGATGAGAGGTGACCTGACAGAGGTATATAAGATGATGGGAGGCATTGATTGAGGCTTTTTCCCAGGGCTGAAATGGTTGCCACAAGGGGACACGGGTTTAAGGTGCTGGGGAGTAGGTACAGAGGAGATGTCAGAGACAAGTTTTTTACTCAGAGAGTGGTGAGTGCGTGGAATGGGCTGCTGGCAAAGGTGGTGGAGATGGATACGATAGGGTCTTTTAAGAGACTTCTGGATAAGTACATGGAGCTTACAAAAGTAGAGGGCTATAGGTAAGCCTAGTAATTTCTAAGGTAGGGACATGTTCGGCACAACTTTGTGGGCTGAAGGGCCTGTATTGTGCTTTAGGTTTTCTATGTTTCTTAGACGTTATAGGGAAGGATAAGGCTTTCAGTGGAATCTTACCTGGCTGCCCTCAGGTACATCAGAAGCTCACAATCATTGACACCAGGAGTCCAAACCAGCTCCTCGTGTTCCGTTACCATTTCACCGGTGGACAGGGGAAGAGGCTTCAATTCTGGAAGCTTCGCCTAAAAGAGGGAACATGTGGTTAGAATTGTATTTTAATAACAACAATGGTTCAGCCATGATTTTTAAAAAATTTATTTAGAGACACAGCTCAGGCCCTTCTGGCTCAATTACAATTATATGACCAACTAACCACCTAATTCTTACATCTTTAGAATATGGGAGAAAACCCACGCAGTCACGGGGAGAAGGTACAGACTCCTTACAGACAGCGTCAGGAATTGAACCAGGGTCGCTGGTGCTGTAATAGCATTATACTAATCGCTGTGCTACTCTGCCACCATGGATTGTCTCGTGCAAAAGCAATATTGAAATTAAATATATTCATTAAGCAAGCACCAATAGATTTAGAAAGAGTAAGCCAAGAAGTTCAAATAACAAAACCAAATCAATCAGTTCACATACAATGTGCCTGACTTGAAAATATACCATCTTCACCCTCTCAAAGGCAATAAGGAATGGGTAATAATTGCCACTGCTTTCAGCCATTGACATCATGAAAAAGAAACATATCAATAATAAATACTCAACTCTGGTCCCACATCTAGTCTCCTTTTCCAGTAAGTGTGGGACCTCATTAGTTCTCTTTCATGTTCCTATTTTTTCACTTTAGCTGGCAATTTCCACTCCACCTCCATTTCACAAGACTGGCTAACAAATCAGTATCCCCACAAAAGTGCCATGAATATTTACTGTGTCCCCTTCTACCATGTTTCCTTGCAGAACCTGATTCAATTATGGTTCCATTCCCCACCTATATCACATCAGTTCTCTTAAGACAATGTTCTGGCTGCCATCCACAACCATCCTACTTTGGGTGAGGTAAGACTACAAGACATGCTGCCCTTTGACTCTTCAAGTCTGCTCTGCCATTTGAGCATGGCTGATCTATTATCCCTCTCAACCACAGTCTCCCACCTTCTCCCCATAGCCTTTGACACCCTGACTAACCAAGAACCTATCAACCTCCACTTTAAATATACTAATGACTTGGCCTCCAGAGCCATCTGCAGCAATGAATCCATAGATTCACCACTCACTGGCTAAGGAAATTTCTCGTCAAATCTGTCATAAAGCCATGTCCTTCTATTCTAAAATAGTACCAATGCCTTCAACCTGCCCTTCATATTTCTCAACCATAGATCACCTTTCCATTGAAAGGGCCTCCAAACAGTGCCCACTCTTCAGCTCTCATTTTTCCCCCAGCAATCTTCTTGCAGAACGAAGACAGAACTTCCCTCATCCTTACTTTTCTGCCACCTACCTTTTCCAGTCACTCCCCACTATTCCTGGTGCCAGCAGAATGAAGCATCTTCTCCTTTTCTCCTCCTTTTGCCTTGCAAAGGGACCATCCCCTCCAGCAACACTGGTTCACCTTTCTATCTACACCAATAAGTTCAAATATAACCAGAAATACTCAAAATTGGACATACCTCAATAGAAGGAAATAGAACTAGTGCTTCAGCCTGCTATTGTGTTCACTGCATTGTTTGATATGGATGAACATGAGCCAAATGGGGATATTTTACATGGGCATCTTGGTTAGTATCAATGATTTGGGCTGAAGGGCCAGTTTTGATGTTGTATGACTCAATGGCTCAATGATAACCATTACCCCCATTTCCTCTTGTGCAAGTGTAGAGATATTTAAATGTAATTTTAATTTCACATCACTGCAGTCAGTTTTCAGTATGTAGTTTTCTCCACATTGGGGCACCAAGTGCTGATTGTGTGGCCTGCTCTGCAGAAGTTTGTTACTCAGTCCACAAGTGTTGACACCAACACCGCCCCACCCCCCCCCAAACCAACGCACCGAACTGCCTGTCGATTTAATTCTCAGTCTTATTTCCACTCAGACCTCTACCTTCACCTTCCCACACTGTCCCAATTAGGTCAGCGCAAGCTCAAGGAACAACAGCCTGAACCATAACTCAGCATACTTCAGTTAATCAGTTCATTCCAGCTTCTCTATTCCAAATGTTCAGCTTTCAACACATTGTGCTCTGCTGATTTCAGAGCCTTAATTTGCACTTCAGTATACATCCTACCGAGTGATCTACTATTTCCTTACTAGTCCAAACAATACATTTCACCTGCACTACTTTTGCATTTGTTTTCATAATTTCTCCAGTTCAATGCTCGCCCATTTTGTTCTCTCCTACTCTCTGCCATCCCTTTTTACAAATCTAGGATCAAGGATCAACTTTATTCATCATATACATTTACATGTATATGTACATTTTATATATATTTTTAACTACACAGTACTGTAGTAATTCTATGTATTGTGCTGTGCTGCTGCCACAAAAAAAAAACAAAATTCATGACATATGTGAGTGATGATAAACCTGATTCTGATATGGGTCTCTATTGTGGACTGAGAGTGAGAAGGGGAGAGGGAGAGGGAGAGGGGAATTACACTTGGGGAAAGGAGAGGGGAGGGAGTAGGAAGAACTAAAGATAAATTCTGTAATGATCAATAAATCAAATGTCCTTGCCTGGTGTACAGGGCTGGGTGTGTCTGCACCTGCATCACCCCACAGCCCCTGGCACTCTTCCTCCACCACCTGTCCTACACTCTACTTTCACGATTCCCAACAGCCTTTGCTCCTGCCAGATTTATAAACTCACTCTCTGCTCCACATTGACAAATACAGTATTGTCAAAAGTCTTAGGCACCCTAGCTAAATATACATCTATGGCTAAAATACAGACATGGAATAAAATGTGTATAAATACTGCGGAATACCAGTATGTATTAAAGTGGCTGAAAGTGTTTACTGTGCAGTGACTGAGGTAATAGAGAGAGGGGAGGTATGAGGGAGTATGAAGGATTGATCAGATTAACTGCTTGGAGAAATAAATGTTTAAAATGGCATGAACAGCAAACTAGAACAACAGTTTCTCTTCCAGAGATTTCTTCCAGCAATTTCTGATTTAATTTCAAAGTTCTAACATCCGTTACACTTGCTCTTATCTCACCATATTGCCCATGTGTAGACAATACCATTCCCATGCAAATATCAAGAAAGACTATGTTTAGTTTAAATACGTCTATACAGTCTGCATTAGAGAGGAGGTACAGGAGTCTGAAGACACATGCTCAATGTTTTAGGAATGATTTCTACACTTCTACCATCAGATAACCCATGAAAACTAGCTCAATATTTTTCTCTTTTCTATATATATCGCTGATAAACGGAGCAGCCAAGAATATTGAGGAATCCAGAAGAGCATCTGCTGCAGAGAAGAGGTGATGCAAGAAGGATCCTACAACCGAAGCACCGGCATCCCAGCTGTTCCCGTGTCATTGCTGCTCCTGAGTCTGCAGATCCAGAATTGGCCTCTACAGTCACTAACGATTGTGCTGTCCTGATCTTCAGTATATTTTATGTACAGGTCGACCTTCACTAATCCAGCACCACTGGGACCTGAGGAGTGCCGGATTAGTTAAAATGCCGAATTACAGAATGATCACATTAAGCAACAGCTAACCACCTCATCATACCTTTAATATATCATGTAAATCAGTACAAGTTAGATAATAATGAAACAGAAATATTAAATGAGTAGCAAGTGAAATTTTAATAAAGTAATATACTGTACAGGCACAGATAAAATAATGGGTGCAGGTAAATGTACAGCAATTAACTTATACTGAACAGCTGAGCACTTCTGCTTCTAAAGTGAGATGTTTAATATACCTTCAGGCAAAGTTACACGTTTGCCAGTGTGGGGTTGTCAGGATCATCATCTTCATCTTGAAAAATGAGTGAAGCATCAGGAACTGGTGCTGAAACTGGCACAACAGTTTCTTCAAAAACTGTTGATGTTGGTGGCAGCACATCTGGGCGAGCAGAAGCAGAAGTAGGAGAAAGGAGGTCTTCTATACTCCACATTTCACGCGACCACCAGGAGGACGGAGATCCTCCACTTAGTAATGTGCTTAAATTCATCGGGTCGCCATGTCTGATCTGAAGTCATAGGCAGAAGAGAACAGAGCACCGGCCAGGCGACGCCGGAGGGCAGTGCGCGACTGCCGGCAGGTGGGCAAGAAGGCAGACTGACCCAGCGCACGCCAGCTCCCCCGCCACTGGCGGGTGAGACGGGCGGGTGCCAGGTGCCTGTGCCTCACGCAAATGATATTAATAAATGCAGGAAAACAAGCAGGAATCGCCTGTCTGTGCTTATAAGAGTGCGCCAATATGTAAACAGATCCAACACAACCAAAACAATGTGCAGCAGATTGGTACGGTTGCCCAGGAAATTTGAAATGACAGTTGCATGGAAAATTTGAAATCGGTGCCGGATTATCGAAGGAACCAGATTACAGGTAGTAGGATTAGTGAAGGTCAACTGTACTATACTATCCTGCTGTGCAAAACAATACATTTCACACAAAACATCAGTTAATATTAAACCTGATTGTCATTCTACAAGGGGTAATTGATATGTGGCCTAAAATAGAAGTCAATTTTAGAAAACCTAGCACATTAATTTTTCCTACATTTACACACTTAGTCCAGTGGTCGTGGAGCATACGAATTCCTTCTTTGTAGAAGTTGGTGTCTTGGATCTCCAGAAGTGGTTTGCAGCATGAGGTGATTGTAAGTTTGTGGCCTAAGGTAGAAATTGATGAGTTATTAACCTCAAACTTTCTGCATTTTCACTCAAAGAGTTGAACTGCACTTGCATGCAAAGAGAGCTGTATAACTCATCTCCTTCTACCTTCGGCCACAAATTTATCAATCACTCCTGCTGTGGACCACCTGGAGGTCCAAGATGCTCTTGTTACATACACGTGCAGTTCAACTCTTTGAATGATAATGCAAAAAGATTGAAGTTAATACCTCATCTCCTTCTACCTTAGGCCACAAACTTATCAATCACCCCTCATATGCTACTTTGTGGCAGATTCTTCCACAGCATTTTAGTTGGGTTTTTTTGGTTCTAGGATTGACAAAAGTTTTAAAACATCTCCTGGAATCTGAGATAATATACCTTCAACATCCATAACCATTTTCCTTTGCCCAAGGAATTGTTCCGTTAGGCTTATGGGAACATCAAACATTCCTCCAAATTTATAAAACACTAAACAATACAGCACAGTATAATTTGTGCTGACATATTAGCCTATTAACCTACTCCAAGATCAATCTAACGACTCCCTCCCACATAGCCTCCATTTTTTTCTTTCATCCATGTGCCTATCTATGAGTCTCTTCAATGTCTCTCATGTATCTACCTCTATCACTACCCTGCAGCGCTTTCCACACACCCACCACTTGCCGTGTTAAACAGCTGCCTTTACATCTCCCTATACTTTTCTCCAATCACCTTAAAATTATGCCTTCTCGTATTAGCCATTTCTTCCTCAGTAAAAGGGCATTGGCTTCCCTCTATCAATGCCTCTTATCATCTTATATACCTCTATTCAGACACCTTTCATTCTCCTTTGCATCAAGAGAAAAGCCCTGGTTCGCTCAACCTATCTTCATAAGAAATGCTCTCTAATCCAGGCAAAATCCTGATAGATCACCTCTACACCTTCTCAAAAGCTTCCAAATTCTTCTAAAATGACAGTAGTTGCCCAGACGGACTGTTGCCCGTCCATGTCATGAGGTCCAATTGTTTTGTTTCTCCAGTTCAATGTCAACGCATATGTGTGCCAAGTAAATGTCAGTGAACAATAATCACCTAAAATTGACTTAAAGTGGGGAATTGCACTTGCTCCAGAGTTCAGTGATGCATCAGCAGTTCGGTTTCTAAAAGCGCAATCATAATACTTCCCAAAAATGTAATTTCCCTAAACATTAAATACCATTTCATCACTTTATAGTACAGTACACAGTAAATCATTAAATATAACCTCTAATGACCCATGGAAATTGTTATTAGGGAGATAGTGAAGTGGATAAGACATCAGTGTTAAATTAATATTACTATCATCAAGGGGTCTAATTAGTTGCTTTATTCAGTGATCATTACACAGATAGTAGATTGCCTTTTTGGCATTAGCCTTTAAATTTTTTAGTAATAGCACATGGTTACAATTTCAAAATATATCAACAGATCTACAAAAGCAATGTTTAATTTGAAATGTTATTTTATAAAGCTTTTGAATAGGTATTGTAGAGTAGCATGTTTTATCAAGCATTAATATTTTATGATACCATTTAGTTCCACTTGGGGATCAACAAGATGGCCTTCAGGTAATACCAACACATCAGAGATACCAATGCAGATATCTTACCCGTGTATCAGCATTACAACTTCAGGAACTGAACCTGCCTCTTATTTTAGGGGCTGGTGTGGTTTAAGTAAACCTTTGGAAAAACATACAGTCCTGTGCAAAAGTCTTAGGCACATATACAGTGCCTATAAAAAGTATTCACCCCACCCCTGTAAGTTTTCAAGTTTTATTGTTTTACAAAATTGAATCACAGTGGATTTAATTTGGCTTTTTTGACAGTGATCAACAGAAAAGGCTCTATTGTAAGTAAGTGAAAACTCACCCCCTTCAAGTCAATATTTAGTAGATGCACCTTTGGCAGTAACTACAGCCCTGAGTCTGTGTGGATAGGCCTCTATTGGCTTTGCACATCTGAACACTGAATTTTTCACCATTCTTCATTACAAAACTGCTCAAGCTCTGTCAGACTGTATGGGGATTGTGAATGAACAGCTCTTTTCAAGCCCAGCCCCAAATTCTCAATTGAATTGAGGTCTGGACTCTGATTTGGCCACTCCAGGACATTAACTTAATTAAAATGATAGAAATTAAATCATATTAAGATTAGGCTCATGAAAAAAACTACTTGCAAGTTAAAATTAGCTTTATTGGTATCACGTACAGTACATCAAAAATACAGTGAAGTCCAAGGATATGCTGGATGTGCAAATGTTGCCATGTTTCAGGTGGCAACACAAACTGCCAACAACTCAGTTACCCTAACTCATGTGGTTTTGGAATGAGGAAGGAAACCAGAGTACCCGGAGGAAACCAGGGCACCTGGAGGAAACTCATGTAGTCACGAGAATGCACAAACTGCTTACAGGCAGTGGTGGAATTGAACCCAAGTTTCTGGGGCTTAAAAGCATTATGCTAACCACTATACAACTGTACAACCCTCTTGTATACCCTTTTTAGTACATTTTTTTGAAAACTGAAATGCAACTCTGCTTTGGCAAATCAAGTTTAAATGTCATATCATCTAAGACACAAAATTTTACCTCAAACATTTAAACATTGAGTGCTTTGTTCCATATTTAAAAATAAGTCATTCCAAGCAGTGCATTCAACTCCCAGTAAATTATCAAGCAAATAAGATTTTTAAAAATTAAAATAGTTAAAGAAAAAAAATTGTAATAATTTATGTCATTTTTAAAATAAAGAACAAAGGATTATTTGGAAGAATATCAGAGACCAAAATAATGTATTTTCTGGAAATTTTCCTTTATGAAGCATGAAAGAAAAAATTGGAAGGAAAGTATATTTTCTTCCCTAAAGGCTGACCAGAAACATTCTTAGCACATAGGAAGATGGTTGTGACTGTTGGAAGTCAATTATTTCAGACCCAGGACACAGCCCCAGGCATTCCTTGGGGCAGTGGACTCAGCCTAATCACTGTCTCTTGCTTCATGAAGAGGACACCTGTGCTGGAGATACTCTGAGCAGTATCCAAGACAAAACAACCTTCAGCTGCTTTATCAATGACCTTCTCTCTGATCTAGTCAGAATAGTGTTACTCATGATGGCTGCAAGATGTTCATCAATTTCTAAGAAAATTAAGGCATCTAAACCTGCACGGAGAAAGACTGGGACGACTTTCAAGCATGGCTTAATAACGTATGCCACACAAGTGACGAGCAATGAGTAAATCTAACAAATAATTTAATCACCCTCCCCTCTACCTCCATCATTCATTTGACCATCAATGAAGCTTCTTTGGGACATCATTACGACAAAATTAGGTTTGACATACAACATTAAGTGACCCTTTTCCACTAATCCCAGGTGCAAGCTATAAATCCATTACATAGAAGAGCACAGACACAGGAACAGGCCCTTAAGCCCACAATGTCTGCACCAAACATGATGTGGAATCAAACTAAATTTCTTCTGTCGGTAAATGATCCTTGTCCCTCCATTCCCTGCACATATTCAGCTGGCTATCTAACAGCCTCTTAAACACCACTCCAGCATCTGTACTTAGTTCCACCCCAACAGTTTGTTCCAGGCATGTACCAGTGTCTGTGCACCAAAACTTAGAACTTACAACATAAAACAGTAAAGTATGGGAATGAGTCCTTCAGACAACAATGTTGTGCAACACCAATTCAATAGGTATCAAATGGCCAACTAAACATTGCTCCACCTACGCAATGTCCATATTCATCACAGTCAGTGCACAAAGGCGGTGTGTAGTCAAACAGCGAGTAAGTGATTGGACCTTTTTTTTGCAATCACAAGAGCCTGTTAGACATTGGGAATGTAAAATTCTGCAAGTCCAGTTCACTGATTTGTTGGTGTGACTGACCGCGGGGGAGTTGCATGGCCTCAGTTGCAGCAAGGACAAGGACTCATGCCTTGAGCTTGTCTGTTGCAGCAGTCCAGGAGGGGAGATGTGAGAGGTGGTGTGGTGCGGCTTCCATACGGTGTCTTATGTCTTATGAAAGGTCAGTGGCCTTGAAACAATTTTGATCTCCGTTAATACAACCCAACCTTCTGCTGTCATGTCGACACAACTGAGATCAGCTAACTTAGCTCACAGCAGCATTCCAACTGCATCCTCTTAGTTCCTCCAGTTTGTATCACAGTCTCCTCACCAATCATATCATTACAGAGCTTCAAAGAGTGATAACCTCGGTTTTTGTTTTATTTACGTTTTCTTGCAATCATTTTGCTTTATAACAAGCATTCAACGTAACTTTAAATGACTTCCATGATACCAATTTGATAGAATTCTTCTCAGCATGGTTTCTAGATGCAGTGGGTAAATAAGACGATCAATAATGCCTCAGGAAATATGAAAATGGTGAGTGCAGACTTTCCCAGAGTGCAGTGCAAATATGAGCAACCTGTCAGAAAATATAACTCAGCACAACTTGCTAAGAATAAATTGGGGGAACACAGAGGCTACAGTGTTGTTGTGGATGTACTGAACAAACTGGATTGTATGTTCTGCAAATGGACCTGACTTC
Organism: Hemitrygon akajei; assembly: GCF_048418815.1. Taxonomy (NCBI): domain Eukaryota; kingdom Metazoa; phylum Chordata; class Chondrichthyes; order Myliobatiformes; family Dasyatidae; genus Hemitrygon; species Hemitrygon akajei. Next base: position 43,951,551 of record NC_133152.1, on the reverse strand, counting down.
AGGAAGTAGCATATGATCTCGTGACTGCCGTGACCAGCTCGTTTTTTATATTTGTGTAACTCTACTTGGTAGTAAACACATGACGGCTCAGAGGATCAGAATGGTTGAGAGTTAGTGCAAATCAAAATGAAGCAACTTCTTAATTGCATTGATGTCACAAGTGGCTCCAACTGCAACCAAATTGTTTGTTTCTAGCCAATAGAATAGGTGAGGACAAATTAGTCAATGTGTTGTATGTGAAATTTGAAGTCTTCAAGGTGAGAGGCTATGAAAACTCAGAACCCACAGTATTGCAGATGTTAAGCTGTTGTAGACTTGCCCATTGGTTAATTGACAGAAAGTGAAGACTAGGAATAAGTGCTACATTTTCAGGTTGAAATTGTGCACTTTGTTTTTGCACTGTGTTGCTGCTTCTTCCCTAGCACATTAACAATCTGTTCAAAGTGAACCAGTTTTCAAAAGAAGGTTAAAACCCAGACTTTCACTCTGGTTATAGAATGTATATGTATGTTAATTCTTGCAAAGAAACATAATTATCACCTTCAAAAACAAGAGAAAATCTGCAGATGCTGGAAATCCAAGCAACAAACATACAAAATGTTAGAGGAACTCAGCAGACCAGACAGCATCTATGGAAAAGAGTATAGTTGACCTTCTGGCCTGAGACTTCAACTGCACTCTTTTCTATAGATGCTACCATAATTATCATCTTACTTAATTGTCCCCTCTCCTGTCACCAATATTAGCTTTGCACAATAGATTTACCGTGACCTATGTTACACTAAAGAATCCAGAACAAGAACACAGAATCTGTACAAGTACAAATATTGCAGACAGACAAGTATGTGTGCATCTGTAGTAATTACTTGTTTAAAATATTCAACCAGTCTTAACAAATCTGTCAAAATGGTATGACGTAAAAATCATTAACGCGCTGATGCATATTGGAAGCAGGTACTCTAATTGACAAATCTCAAATTGGTCTACTGGGACAGAGGAAGCTGCAGTTCTTACAAAATCAGTAAAGATGTTTACCATTTCTGGTTCAGTCTTCCTCAGGGATCTCAATATAGTCCACACTGTGAAGCCCTCTCGAGAATATATAGCTTTGTTATAAGTAATGTGTTTTTCTCCCCCATTTTATTCTCCTTGTAAACTTTATTCCAATATTCAAGAGTTAACTCTTCACTGAATTAGCTTTATTGGACAGTGGTATCTCAAAAGCAAATCAAGTTTTGAATTCTGCCATTAAATCTGAGCAGACTGTAAAGGACAGTTCGACCCTGTGCTTATTTCAAGATCTATTCAAATTCATGTGTATTTGACTATTCCATTTGTAATTGCTGTCCCACTGAGTTCCACCACCTCAATAAACAATGGATTGTACATGCACACAGTTATCATAACATGCAAATATTAACACTGCAAGAGAAGATGAGGGTCTCAAATTTTATTTACTTACAACTGCTCTGATTCTTTTCCTTTTTAAATACTTACCTGATTTACATGGATAAAATGACATCACCTCGGTCTCAACTGACTTATGTAAAACAGTCCCAACTTCTAATAATTCCCACAGGAGAAAGGTTTCTAAATTCTCCTTTTATTCCCAGCTTTCACACTGAATGTTTTGATGTACTGTAGCTCACAATTCCAGTTTTCCATTTCAATACCTTTAATAAATCCCACTTATCTTTTAAGATCCACATACTTGCATCCCAAATCTCACTGGGCCTGATATGCTAATTAAATTTAGGAGAAAGGATGAAGGACTTCACAAACAGACTCAATGTTTAGGTAACTGCTCCTTCACCACCACCATCAGATTTCTAAATGAACAATGAATCCCTGTACACTACCTCACTATTTATTCTTTATTTTTGCTCTCTTTTTGAATTACTTAATGTATATTTTGTATACTTCTTCCTGCAATTTATTTTTATTATTATTATTTTGAATTGCAATTGCACTGTACTGCAGCCGCAAAGCAACACATTTCACAACATATGCCAGTGATACTAAATCTGATTCTGATTCTGAAAAATAGCTTTGGCCTTCAACAGTATTTTAACCACTGAATTATTTCTACATTTTCTTTTGCAGGAGACAACCATATTTTTGCAAAAGAATTACATCTAAATCAGAAAGTCCTTTTAGAAAATATTGTTAAGACACAGACCAGCCATATAAATGCAGTGCATTAACACCTTAAAACAGTTTATGACTGTTACAAATAGTATTTTAACAAATATCTCTGTCATCACAAATAAAGATCACTGCGTTTCACCAAAGGGGTCAAATAACATGTCTACCTACCATATTCATCATACTTTGCGAGAGATTTCAATCTTCACATACAAACAGGACCATCATAAGACATAGTGATGATAGTTGGGAAGATAGCATGAAATTTGCTAAAGTAATCTCCTTAAAATATCTCCATCCTTGAGATGCCTGACTGGTTGCGCATTTTTTCCCCTCAGACCAATAAAACAAAATTTTTTTCTGTTTTTTATCCTGACACCAAGGAAGATCTCAAGTGACAAGGTGAACAATGTCAGGTTGTTAATGTACTGAAGGTCTACCCTTCTTCCTGACACAATGCTAGAGAAATTATAAAAATATTTTACTCTAATTATCTATTATTTGTAATTTTTCCTGGAGGAATAAATAACTGACACTGGGGATTTTCTTTAGATGCAAAATAAACACAGGGGTGTCTGCTACAGTCTGTGCAAACAAGGGCTCCATGGTATCTTTGGGAATTCTTAAACCTGACTGGTTTGTGAGCAATTGTTGAGTAACATGGAGAAGCAAGCTATTGTTCTGAGAAAGTCAACCTAGAGAATAACTCTGCCATTTATTGCAGATTTTTGAAGCTGTTTATTGGAAAAAGATGATTAAATCTTTCAATATAAATAGTAATTTATGCGGGGAAGGGAGAGGTAGTCTAGAAAATTGGGGAATTATAATATTCTTGCGATCTTTTCAACACTGAGTTGTATGTAGTCTCTTAACAAATGTTCCTACACTTCTAAACAAACAATTTTATGAGATAAAGCTTCAGTTGACAGCTTGGCAAAAGCACTATGCGCCTGTTCACCTGAATACTACTTTATCTGTGCTAATCTAAAAGAACCCACATGTAACATATGAGGTGCATTTGATTGTTCTGGGCCTGTACTCACTGGAGTTTAAAAGAATGAGGGAGGATCTCATTGAAACCTATTCAATATTGAAAGGCCTAGATAGAGTGGTTGTGGAGATGATTTTTCCAATAGTGGGTGGCGGCAGGGGGCGGAATGGAATCTAGGACCAGAGGGCACAACTTCAGAATAGAAGAACGCCCCTTCAGAACAGAGATGAAGAGAAATTTCTTTAGCCAGGCGGTGGTGAATCTGTGGAGTTCATTGCCACATACAGCTGTTGAGGCTACATCATGAGCTATATTTAAAGCAGCAGTTGATTAGTTCTTGATTAGTAAGGATGTCAAAGGCAAAGGGGAGACACGGTGAAGGCAGGAGAATGGGATTAAGAGGAAAAATAAATCAGCCATGATTAAATGGCAGAACAGGCTTGATGGACTGAACAACCAATTCTGCTTCAATGCCTTATGGTCATATGGTTTTATATTGAAAAGTCCCCAGAACTAAGCACTAACTACTAAGCAGCTTTCTTTGACCAAAATGGAGTGAATATATTTTTCTTATTGACAAATATATCAAACCCTGTGCTTTTTAAACACAGAGATTCAAGGATAACAGCAATGGGCTAAGGCCCCAACAGACTCACAGGTAAAGTGTTGCCTCACCTGGAAGCTGGCACTTATCCTTGCAATCAACACTGCCCTCAACTACATCTCTTCCATTTCACACACGTCTGCTCTCCCGCCACAACTACCAGGCATTGGGTTCCTCTTGTCCTCACCTACCACCCCACCAGCCTCCATGTCCAGTACATATTTCCCCAGAACTTCCGCCATCACCAACGAGATCCCACTACCCCACTGATCACCCTCCTGACAGTTATCCTTGCAAACAGAACAATTGCTACACCTGTCCCTACACCTCCTCCCTCACTACCATTCAACACCACAAAAAGTCCTTCCAGATGAAGTGACACTTCACCTGTGAGTCTATAGGGATCATATACTGTGTCTGGTACTCCCACGTGGCCTCCTATATATCAGTGAGACCTGATGTAGATTGGGAGACTGCTTCGCCAAGCACCTATGCTCCATCCCAGTGGCCACCCATTTTAATTCCATTTCACATTCCCATTCCGATATGTCAATCCGTGGTCTCCTCTACTGTCGCGATGAAGCCACACTCAGGTTGGAGGAACAACACCTTATATTCTGTCTGGGTAGCCTCCAACTGATGGCATGAACATTGATTTCTCAAACTTCTGGAATGCCCCCATTTCACCATTCCCTAACCCCTTTTCCCTCTTTCACCATATCTCCTTATTTCCTTGCCTGCCCACTGTCTCCCTCGAATGTCCCCCCTTTCTTTACCTTCCATGGCCTTCTGTCCTCTCCTATTAGATTCCCCCTTCTCCAGCCCTGAAACTCTTTCACCAATCAACTTCCCAGCTCTTTACTCCTCCCCCTCCCAGTTTCACCAATCACCTTGTGCTTCACCCTCCCCTACTCCCACCTTCTAACTCTGTGACTCATCTTTTTTTTCTCCAGTCCTCCTGAGGGGTCTTGGTCCGAAACGTCAACTGTATTCTTCTCCGTAGGTGCTGCCTGGTCTGTTGGGTTCCTCCAACATTTTGCGTGTCATATTTTGCAGTTTGTCCTTTTTTGCATATTGGTTGTTTGACTTTGTGTAGTTTTTCATTGGTTCCATTTTATTTCTTTGTACTTATGATGAATGCCCGCATTAAAATGAATCTCAGGGTAGTATATGGTGACAGAAATGTATTTTGATAATAAATTTCCTTAGAACTTTGTAATGGATATAATAATTCCCTTGATTCTGGAGAGGTTCCAGATGGCAGGAAAATCATTAAAGTAATATCCTTAAAGAAATCTGCATCCTGGGTGATTCTGCCAGATTTGATCAATGTCAGAAATGTAATGCCACTATTCAACAAAAAAGACAGAAAGCAGGAAACTATGGGTCATTTAACTACATATTTGTCTTTTGGAAAATGTTGAAATCCATTATTAAATGAAAACAGAGTCAGTATAAATGGTAATCCCAACTCGACTCCTGTACAAAATAAAATCAATCGATCCCTGTTCTTATATGCTCAGCTACAGAGCGTCCCACTGGATAAAGAGTTACTTTCTCACCCTGAATGGCCTACTCCTTATTCTGAGGTGGTTATTCCTGGTTCTAGATAGCCCTGCCAATGAGTATCTACAACCAGGAGTAACAGGCTCAGAATAAAGCGTTCCCAGACAAGAATAAACCTCACAGCTATCTGTCACGTCCTGTGATCTTTCATGTGGCAGAAACTCAATGCATAAAAGCATGCAGATATGGTCAAGGGGTTTGGTTCAAACATCAGAATGGGGAAGAAATGTGATCAAAGTGATTTTCTGACCATGGAATGATTGTTGATGCCAGACAGGGTAGTTTGAGTATCTTAGAAACTGCTGATCTCCTGGGATTTTTCAGGCACAACAGAATCTAGAGAGAACAGATAATGGTGCAAAAGAAACAAAAAGTATTCAGCAAGCAGCAGTTGTTCTTTGGGCAAAAATGCCTTGCTAATGAGAGAGGTCAGAGGAGAATGGTTTAAGCTGACAGGAGAGCAACAGTAACTCAAATAACCATGTTTTACAACAGTGGTGTCCAGAAAAGCCCTAAGCAGATGGACAGCAGAAGACCACTCCGGGTTCTACTCTTGTATCTAATGAGGTGGTCACTGAGTGTACATTCCAATATAATGGGGAGGAATTTGTTTCTATTTTTAAAAGTCTTTCTGCATTGAAGGTCAATGTGCTGTTTGCTTTTCTAAATGCTTGCTTCACCTGTTATGTTAACTTTTGAGCATTTCATGGACAAAGACACTTGGGGCATTCTGAACACCAACACATTTCAATCTCTCACCACTGTAAATATACTCAGGAGTTCTTCTCTTTCTATCACAGTGGATAACCTTACATACTTCCACATTATATTCCATCTAATGACAATTAACCTGCAGAGATATTGCTGAAGCCCTTCTCCCAGACCCACTGCACCCAGCTTTTTGCTACCATCAAACCTGCATATATTTCCTCTCATCCATCTCATTGATATCCACTGTGAATAACTGGGGTTTTGGCACAGATCTCTGCAACAGCCAACTAGTCACTATCTACGACCTAAAAATGCACCATTTATTCCCAGTCTGTTTTCTGTGCATAAACCAATCCTCAATCTCATCTTATATTTTTCATAATAAGCTCGCACATTCCACCTTATTGAAGGCCTTCAAAGTCCCCATATACCACATTGACTGATTTTGTTCTTGATAGCTCTGTTGGCTAAAACTGAGAAAGTGACAACAGATTCAATAATAAATTATTTGTTCATTTATTTGTGCTAAGTTATCTTATGCGTTGTGTGTGAGTTACCACTGTGCACTTTGGTCTAGAGGAACGTTGACTTGTTTGGTGGTATATCTGTATACAGTTAAATAATAAACTTCAACTTGAACAAGTATGAAGCAACACACATGAAACACTGGAGGAACACAGCAGGTCAGCTGTGCAACGTGGCCACTTAGTGTAGTGCACCGTCTGGTCGCTTGCAAAGCCTGCTCTGACCTGGTGAGTTCCAGTGTCCTGTGTGTTGATTTCGATTTCCTGCATCTGCAGACTTTCTCATGTTTGTGTTCAACAAATATTATTTCCTTTTCATAAATCCTTAATAACTCTGCCCACACCCTCTACAATATTCTGAATATACATTTATTATTGGCAGCAAAGTCCAGTAAATGAATAAATGTCAAAGACAACATACCCTAACAATACCCTAGCAGGGAAGACAGTGGAACAAAAATGGCAGGTATTTCTGGGAATAATGCAGAAGGTGCAGGATCGGTTCATTCCAAAGAGGAAGAAAGATCCTAAGGGGAGTAAGGGGCGGCCGTGGCTGACGAGGGAAGTAAAGGGCAGTATAAAAATAAAAGAGAAGAAGTATAACATAGCAAAGATGAGCGGGAAACCGGAGGACTGGGAAGCTTTTAAAGAGCAACAGAAGATAACAAAAAAGGCATTACGCCAAGAAAAAATGAGGTACGAAGGTAAACTAGCCAGAATATAAAGGAAGATAGTAAAAGCTTCTTTAGGTATGTGAATAGCAAAAAAATAGTTAAGACCAAAATTGGGCCATTGAAGACAGAAACGGGTGAATTTATTATGGGGAACAAGGAAATGGCAGATGAGTTGAACAGGTACTTTGGATCTGTCTTCACTAGGGAAGACACAAACAATCTCCCAGATGTAATTGTGGCCAAAGGAACTAGGGTAAAGGATGAACTGAAGGAAATTCATATTAGGCAAGAAATGGTGTTGGATAGACTGTTGAGTCTGAAGACTGATAAGTCCCTGGGACCTGATGGTCTGCATCCCAGGGTACTTAAAGAAGTGGCTCTAGAAATCGTGGACGCATTGGTAATCATTTTCCAATGTTCTATAGATTCAGGAATAGTTCCTGCTGATTGGAGGGTGGCTAATGTTGTCCCACTTTTCAAGAAAGGAGGGAGAGAGAAAACAGGGAATTATAGACCAGTTAGCCTGACGTCAGTGGTGGGAAAGATGCTGGAGTCAATTATAAAAGAGGAAATTACGACACATTTGGATAGCAGTAGAAGGATCAGTCCGAGTTAGCATGGATTTATGAAGGGAAAATCATGCTTGACTAATCTTCTGGAGTTTTTTGAGGATGTAACTATGAAAATGGACAAGGGAGAGCCAGTGGATGTAGTGTACCTGGACTTCCAGAAAACTTTTGATAAAGTCCCACATAGGAGATTAGTGGGCAAAATTAGGGCACATGGTATTGGGGGCAGAGTACTGACATGGATTGAAAATTGGCTGGCTGACAGGAAACAAAGAGTAGTGATTAACGGGTCCCTTTCGGAATGGCAGGCTGTGACACCAATGGGGTACCGCAAGGTTCGGTGCTGGGACCGCAGCTCTTCACAACATACATTAATGATTTAGATGAAGGGATTAAAAGTAACATTAGCAAATTTGCCGATGACACAAAGCTGGGTGGCAGTGTGAAATGTCAAGAGGATGTTATGAGAATGCAGGGTGACTTGGACAGGTTGGGTGAGTGGGCAAATGTATGGCAGATGCAGTTTAATGTGGGTAAATGTGAGGTTATCCACTTTGGTGGCAAGAACAGGAAGGTAGATTACTATCTAAATGGAGTCAAGTTAGGAAAAGGGGAAGTACAACGAGATCTAGGTGTTCTTGTACATCAGTCAATGAAAGCAAGCATGCAGGTACAGCAGGCAGTGAAGAAAGCTAATGGCATGCTGGCTTTTATAACAAGAAAAATTGAGTATAGGAGTAAAGAGGTCCTTCTGCAGCTGTACAGGGCGCTGGTGAGACCACACCTGGAGTATTGTGTGCAGTTTTGGTCTCCAAATTTGAGGAAGGACATTCTTGCTATTGAGGGAGTGCAGCGCAGGTTCACAAAGTTAATTCCCGGAATGGCGGGACTGTCATATGTTGAAAGATTGGAGCGATTGGGCTTGTATACACTGGAATTTAGAAGGATGAGAGGGGATCTGATTGAAACATATAAGATTATTAAGCGATTGGACACACTGGAGGCAGGAAGCATGTTCCTGCTGATGGGTGAGTCCAGAACTAGAGGCCACAGTTTAAGAATAAGGGGTAGGCCATTTAGAACAGAGATGCAGAAAAACTTTTTCACCCAGAGAGTGGTGGATATGTGGAATGCTCTGCCCCAGAAGGCAGTGGAGGCCAAGTCTCTGGATGCAGTCAAGAGAGAGTTAGATAGAGCTCTTATAGATAGCAGGGTCAAGGGATATGGGGAGAGGGCAGGAACAGGGTACTGATTGTGTATGATCAGCCATGATCACAGTGAATGGTGGTGCTGGCTAGAAGGGCCGAATGGCCTACTCCTGCACCTACTATTGTCTATATTAAAACTGGAGATACAGATCTTTCTTACTATCAATCACTTCCTCACTAGGAAGTAAACTATCTGGAAGTGAACCCTCAAGAAATCCAACACTAACAATAACATTAAAGAACCCATAATATGAAGATAACTAACTTATACTGTTATAACATTAAATATTATACTGTCTTACATAAACATGCACCTCACACTTTATGCCAACTTGTCAATCTTTAGACCCTGCCACTCAGGGACATGAACTAATATTATTTTGTGACTGTATGTGCTGGATTGTAACTATATGCGCTGTCTGTGACTATATGTACTGTATTTTGCACCTTGGTCCCAGAGGAACGATCTTTCGTTTAACTATATATATGTGTATGGTTGAATGACAATAAACTTAAACTTGGACTTGAATTTAAGAAACTAAAAGTCAAGGTAATGGATGGATGACCTCCCAGCTCCTGAGAAGGTTGCTGAACCTGAAGTGAATTCCAGCGGACAGTTCTTGGTCATACTTTTTGAATAGACAGTACAATTGATTTCCTTGTTATTAAAGTTACATCAAGATTCAAGTTTATTTGTCACATGCACACTGAAACATATAGTCAAATAATATCACAAACACGAGGAAATATGTCCAACATATAATTCTCCGTAACTTACGCCACCTCCAATGGGATCCCACTACCAAGCACATCTTTCCCTCCCCCCCTTTCTGCTTTCTGCAGGGATCGCTCCCTACGCGACTCCCTTGTCCATTTGTCCCCCACCCCATCCCTTCCCACCGATCTCCCTCCTGGCACTTATCCTTGTAAGCAGAACAAGTGCTACACCTGCCCTTACACTTCTTCCCTCACTACCATTCAGGGCCCCAGACAGTCCTTCCAGGTGAGGCCACACTTCATCTGTGAGTCAGCTGCTGTGATATACTGCGTCCGGTGCTCCCAGTGCGGCCTTCTATATATTGGTGAAACCCGACGCAGACTGGGAGACTGCTGAACACCTATGCTCTGTCCGCCAGAGAAAGCAGGATCTCCCAGTGGCCACACATTTTAATTCCATGTCCCATTCCCATTCTGATATGTCTATCCATGGCCTCCTCTACTGTCAAGATGAAGGTTGACAGGTTGGAGGAACAACACCTGATATTCCGTCTAGGTAGCCTCCAACCTGATGGCATGAACATTGATTTCTCTAACTTCCGTTAATGCCCCTCCTCCCCTTCTTACCCCATCCCTTATTTATTTATTTCTCTCTCTCTCTCTCCCCCCCCCCCCCTCTCTGCCCCTCTCACAATCACTCCTTGCCTGTTCTCCATCTCTCTCTGGTGCTCCCCTCCCCCTTTCTTTCTCCCTAGGCCTCCCGTCCCATGATCCTTTCCCTTCTCCAGCTGTGTATCTCTTTTGCCAATCAACATTCCAGCTCTTAGCTTCATCCCACCCCCTCCTGTCTTCTCCTATCATTTCGGATCTCCCTCTCCCCCTCCCACTTTCAAATCTCTTACTATCTTTTCTTTCAGGTAGTCCTGATGAAGGGTCTCGGCCCAAAATGTCGACTGTACTTCTTCCTATAGATGCTGCCTGGTCTGCTGTGTTCCACCAGCATTTTGTGTGTGTTGGCCAAATAATATCATTTGCTTTAACAACCAATGCACCCGAGGTTGTGCTGTGGACAGCCCACAAGTGTCGCCACACATTCCGGTGCCAACACACACCAGCAAACCTTTGACAGTCATATGAAGGAGAGAAGTTCCCATCTTATCTAAACATATGCTATAAATAATTCATTGAGCAGTTTATATGGGTAAAGCAAAAACACAACTAGAACAAACAAGGGGCAAAAACATTGGTACTGAATGCTGTTGAACCAACAAATTTGAGCTTTCAATTAATTAAGTGGTATAGTATTTTGAACATTTTCGATGGCCATTACTATTCTTTATAAGGCCATAAGATATAGGAGCCAGGAGCAGATTAAGGCCACTCAGTCCATCGAGTCTGGTCTGCCATTCCATCATGGTTGATCCATTTCGCTCTAACCCTGGGGTTCATGTACCCCTCAGTTAATGGTAGAGGTCCATGGCATAAAAAAAAAGGTTGGGATCCCCTGTTCTAACCATATACTCCTGCCTTCTCCCCATAACCTTTCAAGCCATGACTTATCAAGAATCTATGAACCTTAAATACATCCAATGGCCTGGTCACCATAGCTGCCTATTGCAATGAATTCCACAGATTCACCCTCTGGCTAAAGAAATTCCTCATCTTTGTTCTAAATGGACCTCCCTCTATTCTGAGATTGTGCCCTCTGGTCCTAGACTCTCCAACAATAGGTAACATCCTCTCCACATGCACTCGATCTAGACATTTCAACATTTGATAGGTTTCAATGAGATCCCCCCTGATTCTTCTAAATTTCAGTGAGTATGTCTCAGAGCCATCAAACACTCCTCAGATGATAAGCCTTTCATTCCCAAATCATTTTCATGAACTGCCTGTGAACCCTCTCCATGTCAGCACATCCTTTCTTAGATAAGGGGCCCAAAACTGCTCACAATTTTCCAAGTCCAGTCTGATAATCGTCTTATAAAGAAACTTCAGCATTACATCCTTACTTTTATATACCAGTCCTCTCAAACTGAATGCTAACATTGCATTTGTCTTTGTTTGGTATTTAAAAGCTTCCCAATCCTCTAACGTCTCACTAATTTTTACTCTGTTATAGAACAGTACAGTACAGGAACAGGCCCTTCAGCCCACAATGTTATGCCTTCACTTTTGCTTTCATGTTGGCTTTCACTTTCTTTATCATTCACTGTTGCCTCATCCTCCCTTTAAAATACCTCTTCATCTTTGTCAGCCACGAACGGGAGAGAAAAGTTAAACAAGTGCCACAATAGGCAATCTGGTTCAAGCCAAATTGATTTTTTTAAACAAGTTTGTAAAGTGCAAAACATGGCCTTTCAGAATGCTTCAAAGTGGCATGCAACTAATACATCAAGTGAGCACACTGAAAGTGAGGGTAACAGAACATCAAAACTAACTGTAATTAAAACGTTCACTTCTGGTTGCCTTATTGTCGGAAGGATGTGGCAGTTTTAGAGAAGGTGCAGAGGAGATTCATTAGGATGCTGCTGGATATTATTAGGATATGTTTTCTTTTTAGAGTGAAGGAGGACAATCCAACAATAAGGCCCCATAAAGTCAACATGGATGAGAGATGACTTGATATAGGTGTACAAGATGATAAGAGGCACAGATTGAGTGGATAGCAAGAGATATTTTTCTAGGGCAAAAATGGTTAATACAAGAGGGCGTGATTTTAAGTTTACTGGAATAAAGTATAGTGAGGATGTCAGGGGTAAGTGTTTTATACAGATTGGTGGGTGCCTGAAACACCCTGCAAGGGGTGGTGGCAAAAGCAGATAAATTAGGGGTATTTAAGAAACTCTTAGGCACATAGATGATTAGAAAATGGAAGGCTATGTGGAGGGTAGAGCTAGATCGATCTTAGAATAGGTTAAAGGGTCAGTACAACATTGTGAGCCAAAGTGCCTGCGCTGTGCTGTAATGTTTTATGTTTTAAAGCGAAACCTCATATTTGTTCAAAGAACATAACAAAGTGTGCTATCTTCCTGCTTTTACGGATGTAGCTTTTTGAAAAGGTTAGTTACAGGCAGTAAAAGCAAAATAATAAGGCTTCATGACTTTGATCTTTCCTACCTGATGGCTAGGTCCCACACGGATTTCTCCCTGGGTGCTGTTCAGCCTTCTGTAAGAGACAATTATGGTGTGAAAAGCTGAAGTGACAATTACACACAGAGAAACAAACTTCATACTTCGTTTTATCTTCAATATGCTCCAATAATTCACATTTAGTTTCTGCACAAATAGTAGCAAAGTGAGCAGTTGATGCGTTTCTACTGTGTTGGCTGGGGTGGGAAGGTTGATCAAGACATTAGATTGATCCTCTCATCCATTAGCATTATAACTGTTAAGTTCTTGAACAGAAGTCATTATTTCATGTGTTAAGCGGATAAGATGATGCTTTAACATTTCATATTCAATTACTTATCATATGTACAATACTGTGCAAAAGTCTCTGGCCCATTATGTATGGCTAGGGTGCCCAAGACTTCTACAAGGTATGGTAGTCATTTTATGTATTGCACTGTACTGCTGCTGCAGCAAAAACAACAAATTCCATGACATAAATGAATGATGATAATGCTGATTCTGAAATGGGTCTCTATTGTGGACTGAGAGTGGGAAGGGGACAGGAGAGGGGAATCACGGTTGGGAAAAGGGGAAGGGACAGGAAGGGAGTGGGAAGCACCGGAGAGACATTCTGTAATGATAAATAAATCAATTGTTTGGAACCAAATGACCTTGCCCGGTGTCTCAGGGTTGGGTGGGTCTGTGCTCCCACCCCGGTACTCCTTCTCTACAACCTGTCTCACACCACTCTCTGGCCATTCCCAACATCCTTCGCTCCCATCAGATTTACAAACTCACTCTCCACTCCAGATTGACGAATACAATACTCTGCTAAAGTGTTAGACATCCCAGCTATATACATGTATCTAAGACTTTTGCACAGTACTGTACATTGAAACATACGATGAATTGCGTTATTTATGTCAGCAACCAACATACCCAAAGGTGTACTGGAGTAGCCCGCAAGTGTTGCCACACATCCCAGCACCAACACAGCACGCCCACAATGCTTGGCAGAACAAACAACAAAATAACAACAGCAAAACAAGCACCTTGTTTGAACTGGTTGCATCACCATCTGATATGAAGGGGCCATTGCACAGGATCAGAAAAAACTACAGAACATTGTAAACTCAGACAGCTCCAGCATGGGCACCAGTCTTTCTAGCATCAAGGATACTTTCAAAAGGCTATGCCTCAAGAAGGTGGCATCCATCATTAAGAACCCCCATCATCCAAGACATGCCCTCTTCTCACTGCTACCAACAAGGAGATGGCAGGAACAGCTTCTCCCCCTCTGCCATCAGATTTCTGAATGGACCATCATCCCATGAACATTACCTCAATATTTTTGCTCTCTTATTGCACTACTTACTTCCTATATTTCTGACTGTAATTTATACTTTATAATTACTGCACTGTACTGTTGCTCCAAAACAACAAATTTCACAACATATGCCAGTGATTTTAAACCTGATTCTGATTCCCTTTCCCTCATCTCAACCACACCCACATACAGCAACAAGTCTTCCAATCCGAGGACATAGCTCCGGCCCACTGGACTTGCAGACTTGTAGTCCGAGTCTAACGTTTCACATAACCACAGTCCCTCAGTATTAAGCCACATTTTGTCCTTGAGTGTTTTAGATGGAGTTTGAAACCATGACATTCCACACAGAAGCAGATCAACAGCGAACACAATTACAAATAAACCTTGTAAAATCTCTTGAAAATTCTATTTACACAGCAGCATTTCTAAAGCTTTGCCCCTATTTTCCTCAGAATAACTGCTGGAGATCTCTGTTTCAAGTCTATTTACAATATACCGAAGATGATCATTGGACAGATACTCAGTTTGATGTTGAAAGTAATCAGTTTCTCTTTCATGGAAAATATTAGACAAATGCCTACAGCAATTTAAATTTTCCACATACATTTTATCAAAGTTTGCTTCAGAAAATTTAAGATATCTTACAGGATGGAGCAGACTTCTTTTTATATACTAATTAATTTCCTGCAAAACCGTTTATGGCAAGTCAATGATCAAGTGCTACACCTGCCCCTACACCTCCTCCCTCACTACCATTCAGGGCCCCAAACAATCCTTCTAGGTGAGGCAACACTTCACATCGCATCTGTCAGGGTTATATAGTGTTCCGGTGCTCCTGGAGTGACCTCCTGCATATCGGTCAGACCCAATTTAGGATGGAAGACCGCTTCACCCAGCACCTACACTCCGTCTGCCAGAAAAAGTGGGATCTCCCAGTGGCCACCCACTTTAATTCCACTTCCCATTCCGACATGTCAGTCCAAAGCCTCTACCGTTGCAATTCTTATATTCTTTCTGGGTAGCCTCCAACCTGATGGCACAAACATCGATTTCTCAAGCCTCCAGTAATGCACCCCCACCCACCTTTCACCATTCCCTATTTCCTTTTCCTGCTCTCACCTATCTTCTTACCTGCCCATCATCTCCCTCTGGTGCTCCTCCCCCTCTTCTTTCTTCCTATCGTATCAGATCTCCCCTTTTCCAGCTTTGTATCACTTTCACCAATCAGCTTCCCAGCTCTTAACTTTACCTCTCCCCAAACTCCCCCCCACCCCCACTCCCGGTTTACCAGAGTGGAGGAGTGTTTCTTCCTCCACTTCCCCCACCTTTTTACTCTGACTCCTCAGCCTTTTCTCTCCTGATGAAGGGTCTCAGCCTGAAACATCATCTGTGCTCCTTTCCATATATGCTGCCTGGCCTGCAGAGTTCCTCCAGCATTCTGTGTGTGATGCATGTAGTAATCTAAATCATATTTATTTATTTAGAGATACAGTGTGGAACAGGCTCTTCCTGCCTGCCACGCCATGCCACCCAGCAACCCACTTATTTAACCCTAGCCTAATCACAGGATAATTTACAAATACCATTTAACATCTTAACTGGTACATCTTTGGACTGTGGGAGGAAAATGGAACACCCAGAGAAAACCCACGTGCACACGGAAGAACAAGTAAACTTACTTTCAGAAGACACCAAAACTGAACTCTGAACACCCACATCCCAAGCTACAATAGGGCTGTGCTAACCGCTACTTTACCGTGGTACCTATAATTTCCCTCAAGTGGAATCATGTTCCTTCGGGCCTAAAACAAGAGATTCTGCAAAAGCTAGAAAATCAGAGCACACAAATTGCTGGAGGAATTCTACAGTTCAGACTGCATCACAGGAGAGGAATAAAGAGCTTAGGGTTTTGGGCCTAAGCTCTTCATCAGGACCAAAAGTTCATTTTTCTTCAGAAAAATAAGGCTTGGGTTTAATCAAAGTATTGATCATAAAGGTTTCTAAATCAGTCAATGTATACAGAATGGCTGAATACACTTGAGTGTTGAACACCCTCCCAAGCCCTATTGGAAATTGTTGTTATGTCACATGCTGCAGGTCATATGTGCAGGACAACAGCATTCGGTCGCTTTAAGAACGTGTTGCTTCCAAAAACTGAATATTAGTAATGTGATCACTGAGTTCGAGTATGATATTCTCTGAATTGGTGGGTCCTCTGGTGGCTGTAGAGGCTGATCTGGCATCTGCATATTCTGGTGCAGTGTGGACAAGAGAATGTGGTGACTCAGTTGTTCAGTCTCTCCTTACACAGCTGCCGTTTGTTCTCGGTGGCACAACGGAGGTTGTTCTTATGTAGCGCAGCTCCCTCTTGAACAGATCTCCTCTAGGTGTATCTACTGAATGCCATCTCTTCCCAGCTTTTAGATGTCATGTTGAATATCTTCAGGCTGATTTTGATGTTATTTTTAGAGTTTTTTTTAACTCACAAGGGACTCACTGACCTTTCTTCAACTGGGAGTAAAGGATCTGTTTGGGAAACACGAGTTAGGCATCTGGATAACATGACCTATTGGCGATGGCGTTGCTTTGTCATGATGGCCTCCTCCAGTATTCTGGTGTTAGTATGTCTGTCCTTCCAGCTGATATGATCATTGGATAATGGTTTCTGTAAGAAGTTGTACATTCTCTTCGTGATTGTGTGGGTTTCCTCCCACAATCCAAAGATGCATGGTTAGGGTCAGAGAGAGCACACAAACTCCTTACAGACAGCAGTGGCAATCAAACACCAATCAGTGATTGTGCAAACTGCTATGCTACTGTGCCTCCATTTTTATCATTATGACACTCCACAACAGGAAGATAAGGCCACCATCCTGAACTCCAAGCCTCTCCTTCTGTGGCTCATTATATTTCATAACCATCTCTTAAGTTTCTTGGGATATACTAGCATGCTAAAGTTGTTAAATTGATAAATTTCTTGCTGATCTCCCCTTATGAGGGGCACAGTTGCTAAAAGTATTTCTATTTTAAATAAAGAAAGAGTTAAAACTGAATATTAATGCATGGAGATTCCTTGATTTCTCATATATTCACATTTTCATGAGATGTCTGTTTTCTTTAAACGAGGGATTCTGGACTGGCTCAGAATGTTAAAAGGCAAGCAGGAAACTGGGCACACAAGTGGTTGATCCAACAAAGATGGTAACTATAGCAACACCAATTTAATTTTTTTTTGGTTCCAGAGCTGCAACGGATTAAAGAAAATGACAAGATGTTCGCCTTCAAAGTGCACTGTTGCTATGGTTACACTGCAGATTTCATGTTACAACAAGCCCAGTAGTGCCCAGAATTTCCAAGCTTCTATTTGCGTCTGTGGAGTAATGCTCTCCCAGTAGGACTGCATTTAGCATTGTCTCGGATTGTTTGTTGAAAACTAGTCATCTTCACAGAATTTGGGATTGGAGACCTAATTTTTTGTCTAAATAAAAGGGAACACTTTAAATGCGCAGAAGCATATTCAAAGAATCTGATTTGCTAGAACAGCCGTAACTATAAGCAATCCACATAGACCTCCCTTAAAAAATAGCATTTTCAAATATCTGTTAAGGAATGAGAATTTTTATTTAGTATCTGCAAAAAAAAAGCTTTTTATCAGGGAGGAAAGACAGTGATTTTTCAGTATCACAAGGACTAGTTTTGAAGGAAATATTAATGACACGTGTATTTTCAAGAATTTATGTTTAGTTTACTATAAATCCTGTTGTATTTCTTTTTTCTGTAAATGCCTGCAAGTAAATGAATTTAAGGGTCATATATTGCAACATAATGTACTTAAGTAATAAATTTTACTTTAACTTTGGATTGTTTCAGATAGAACATAGGCAGGTAATTTACAAATAATTCTCATTAAAACTGAAAGTGTTTCACATTGAACTATTTGCAAAGTGACAGCAACTCAACTGCCATTTTACACTTGTAATGTGCTACAAACAAGATCATTGTAACATCCATTTGCTTTGCCTATATAAATTGAAGGAGAAATGACTACTGGTACATCAGGAAATCTCCTAGCCTTTCTTAAAATGCCAGAGCATTCTTAACAGCAAAAAGACAAGGTCAATTTAATAATGGACATACTCATATTTTTTAACAGTACACACAGCTTTCAAATACTAGTCTAGAACATTATTTCACTCTTCCCAGCCAAATCCAAATCATTGGCAAAGTGTCAATGGAGAAAAAATTAAGAAATAACCCTCTAAAGATGAGAAACCCTCAAGACCATGTTAATAAACAAAAACAACTCTGACTCTTACATTTATGAATATTAATCTCCAATTATTTATTGGCTTGCATGGTAAGTTTATCCATTTTAAATCTCAAAAATAAATGTATTCTAGATAAATATGTGCAAAGCACACACATGGATGGAAAAGATGGAAGGACATCAACTAAAACAATTTTTGAGCAATGTATCTGCTTCTTTTTTAATTTTTTCATTCATCTTGTTTATGCATTACTCTTGCATCTTTGACTATCTTGATCTCTCTTAGGTAATTCCTGCTAAATACCATTTCATTATTTGCCCCCTTTTCTTTAGATAGCTCATTTTCTGAGCTTGCAGTTTTTGTTTCCTACATCATCATTCCTTTCTACCTCACCACCTGGAACACGACAAATAACTTAATGCAAGAATCGGATTGAGGTGCAGACAACTATTTGTGATGTGTTACAACAATTAACATCCATAGGTCTGCAGAAAATGATGGCTAGACTGGAAAGACGGAGTCTATTCAGATTTGCAGAGCAGGGACAAAGGCTTAGAAGTAATCAAAGGCAACTGTAATCCTGGTCTTCTCTGCTGACTGGTCACCATACTGTTGAGCAATGATGATCATCAGGAACTAAGGGAAATGAATTGAAGAAAAATTACTGGTGAGTTTAGGGCTAAATGTGGCTAAACCAATAGTCTAAAGCGTAAATGGGAAGTATGTGTATATATACGGGGGAGGGACTAAAGAAAGTAGCACCGTGGATGCAGAAGCATGAAGCATAACAAGATGGGAATGGAGCAAATCGGTAAACCTCGGCTGAAAAAAATCACGAAAAGCTTGTGCTGCTGCCAGCAAACGACTGCCATTATAGTTAGGAAGCAGTGAGGTACCACTGAAACAACCAACAGTCTCTTTAAAATTATGACTATCATAAGGGTAAACCAGTCGTCACTGGATAGAAGAATGGACACTGTGTACAGTCTTAAGATTGCTGCATACAACAATCTACTGAAGTGATTCCACAACCCATGGACTCACTTTCAAGCACTCTAAACTCCGGTCCGCATTATTTTTTAATTATTAAAATGTTATTTATTTATTTATTTGTATTTGCACGATTTGTCTTTTGCACACTAGTTGTCATTCTCTGTGTAGCTTTTCATTGATTCTGTTGTATTTCTGTGTTCTATTGTGAATACCTGTAAGAAAATAAATCTCAGGGTAATATACGGTGATGTTTACTGTAGGTACCTTGACAATAAATTTATTTTGAACTTTGGTTAATGCTCTCTAAAGTTCTCTGAAAACATTTGAGAATGTATAAGCAAGGTCTTGTATTGGTCCTGATAAGGACTTCAGCGAAGAACTGGATACTCAGTCCACTGCTTTACTCTCTCCACACTCATAACTGCGTGGCCATCAACAGTTATAACACTATTAGAAAAATCGCCAATGGCACAAATGTTATTAGCAGAATCTGAGATAGCAAGGAATAGGCATTTATGAGAGAGATAGATAAGCTGGTTAAGTGGTGTTGCAGTAACAAACTTGAACTCAGCATCAGTAAAACCAAGGAATTGATTGTGGACTTCAGGGGAAAAACACATCAATCTTCATCAAGGGGTTAAGAGTGGAAAGGGTGAGCAGTTTCAAGTTTGTGGGATCTTGAAGACCTGCACTGAGCCCAACAAATTGATGCAATCATGAATAAGGCATACCAGGGGCTGTAACTCATTAGAAGTTTAAGGCATTTTGCCATCTCAAATTTCTAAAGATGTACCATGGAGAACATTTTGACTGGTTGATCAGCACCTGGTATGGAGGCTCCTATCCAAAAGAGACTGCAGAGGGATACAGACTCAGCCAGCTCCACTATGAGCACAACCCTCCCCACCATCCACAATATCTTCAAAAGGTGCTTCCTGAAGAAGGCAGCATCCATCATTAAGGACCCTCACCAACCAGGACATGCCCTCTTCTCATTATCACCATCAGAGAGATGGCACAGGAGCCTGACAATCCACATTCAACGCTTTAGGAACAGCTTCTCCCCCTTGGCCACCTGACTTCTGAGCAATCCATGAACCCGTAAACACTACATTACTATTC
The DNA here is from genome assembly GCF_048418815.1 of Hemitrygon akajei. NCBI lineage: Eukaryota > Metazoa > Chordata > Chondrichthyes > Myliobatiformes > Dasyatidae > Hemitrygon > Hemitrygon akajei. The sequence continues at coordinate 43,931,015 of NC_133152.1, read as the reverse complement.
CTCTTTTGCACTATGTATTTTTTAATTGTTACATGGCATTGTGCTGCTGTAAGGTAAACATCGACTTTCACGACATATGTCAGTGATAATAAACCTGATTCTGATTATATTCTGGTTTCAGACTTCACCTGTCTGTTAGAAGGCGGCTTTCAATAAACTTGTAAGGAGAAAGGAAGATGGAAATCAAACATGGAACAGAGACATTAGTTTTGCTTTGAAAATCTTTTTAAATGGATTACATTCTTTAAGCACAAGCTTGTTTTTGATCTACTTTCTTCTTTCTGGAGATGACGTTCAGGAGCTGATCATGAGTTTTCCCTGTTATGTTAAGAAATACGACACCCTACTGCAGAAGAATCTGCATAAAAGCCATGGAAACCATATAATAAAGTAGAAATTGCGAGTCACGACATCCTGCACATGTTGTAACACAATATGACTTGAATAAATGCCTCAAAGATAATGGCAGAATTTTTCACAAGCTTTTTCTTGCATTATTAAAGGATTCAGAGTTCTTGCATTTTATCCATTCCCTATATTTTGTCCATGGCTGTTTCCAACTATATTGCTAGTTGACTTGCAGAGCTGTCCTGTTACAGAGTGAAATAAAAAAAACTATAATTAAAAATTCAATGGATCTGCAGCATGATTCATAAAAAGAAAGTAGTGCTGCAGTCTGCGTCAGATAGTGCAAAGACAGCTGTATTTGGAAATGGATGGATTTTCTCTTAAAAATTTGTAGCAGTTTGCAGTTTAGAAGCTATGAAAATCACTTTCCAAATGAGGAATAGAGAAACATCACTAATATTAATGTGGCACCACCTTTGATTCAGCCAACAACAGTAGTGTCATCAGCAAACTTAAGTATGCCATTGGAACTGTACTTAGTGCCAGAGTCGTTAAGTATAAAACTAGTAGAGCAGGGGCTACAGCCTTGTGGCACACCTCTGCTGATGGTAATTGTGGAGGAGATATTGTTGCCAATCCGAACTGACTGGGGTTAAAGTGAGGAAATTGAGAATCCAATTGCTTAAGGAGGTATTGAGGCCTAGGCCTCGGAGCTTATTGATTACTTTTGAGGCAATGATACTGTTGAAGTTTCAAGGGGATGATAATGTTGACCTGGACCTGGACCAGGACCATAGTGCTCCATACCACTCCCATCCCTGTACTTACCCAAACATTGAAATCAAACTTGTATCCACCACTTCCACTGGCAGCTCATTCCACACTTGTACCACCCTCTGAGTGGAGAAGTTCCCCCTTAAACATTTCACATTTCACCCTAAACCCATGACCTCTGGTTCTAGTCTTACCCAAACTCACTGGAAAGACTCACATTATCAAAGCTAGGATAGCATCAATAAAAGAAGCAAGTCAACTAAAACTGTTAGCAAAATATTTTAGCTTTTCCCAAAACAAATTGCAAAGGAATAATAAAAAAAAGTCTTAAAATCTCTTTGGTTAAGTTACATCATAAGACATAGGAGCAAATTAGGTCATTTGACCTATCAAGTCTGCTCCACCATTTCATCATGACTGATCTATTACCACTCTCAACCTCATTCTCCTAGCTTCTCTCCATAACCACTGACAACCTTAATAATTGACAACCTATCAACCTCTGCCTTAGATATTCTGAAAGATTTGGCCTCCGCTGCCTTCCAAGGCAATGAATTCCACAGATTCTCCTCTCTCTAGCTAAAGAAATTCCTCCTCACCTCTTTTCTAAATGGCAATCATCATCTAATAGATATACTTTTCAGCTGTGATCATTGCAGTGTAGCCTGTGACTTCCCTTTTAAGAATTTACTTTAAAATCAACTTATTTATTGCTTATTTATTTATTGTCTGGTATGGGGGAAGGGGTTACTGTACAGAATACTAGCGTCCGTAGTATCTAAGACATCTTCAAGGAGCAGTGCTTCAGAAAGGCAGTGCCCACTACTAAGGACCCCCATCGCCCAGGACATGCCCTCTTCTCATGGTTACCATCAGGGAGGGGGTACAGGAGCCAGAAGGCACACACTCAATGATTCAGGAACAGTTTCTTCCTCTCTGCCATCCAATTTCGAAATAGACATTGAACCCTTGAACACTAGCTCACTTTTTAAAAAAAAATTATCTTAAAAAAAATTATCAAGTTAGATATAGCCCTTGTGGCTAAAGGGATCAGGGGGTATGGAGAGAAAGCAGGTACAGGGTTCTGAGTTGGATGATCAGCCATGATCATACTGAATGGCGGTGCAGGCTCGAAGGGCCGAATGGCCTACTCCTGCACCTATTTTCTATGTTTCAATGTTTCTATCTCTGTTTTGCACTATTTTTAATCAACTATTTAATGTACATATATATATATATATATATACTTACTATAATTGATTTACTTATTTTTCTCTTTCTATATTGTCAGGTATTGCATTAAACTGCCGCTGCTAAGTTAACAAATGCCACGGCACGTGGCAGTGGTATTAAACCTGATTCTGATTATTATTATTATTTCCATTTTTCTTTTGTATTTGCACAATTTGTTGTAATTTGCAGATTGATTGATTATCCTGGTGGGTGCAGGTTTTCATTGATTCTCTTATATTTCTTGGATTTACCGTGTATGCCCACAAGAAAACAAACCTCAGGGTTGTATGTTGTTTGTTGTTGAGTGCTGTTGAGTCATTGTTGACTCATGCTGACCCTATGGATAGTATAGTTGCCCGTAGGGCTTTCACGGCAACATATGGAAGTAGGTTGCTAGGCCTTTCTCCGCGCAGATACTGCTGTTGCCCGGGTTGGGATCCAGCTGTATTTGAACTCAGGACCATCTGCCTCGAAGTCCAGTGCTGATGCCACTACACTGCCACGGTGACGTATATGTACTTTGATAATAATAAATTAACAATGAACTTTGAATTTTGACTAAATGATCTGGTGCTTTCATGATTTCCAGGGGGATTTAGCAAGCTAGACTCTTGAGAGCGCAGGTACAGCCAGGGCCGTCAATATTGGGGGTGGACGCTGCATCGAGGCCTGATAATGGAAGAAGGTCCTGTGGTCAGTTCTATTACTCAATGTCAATTAAAGAATTGACCGAGATTTAAATCATTGAGGATGCCTGCTTCTGACTGATGCCTTTCTCTTCCCGCTACTACTGTCGGGCGGAAGGCACAGGAGTTTTGAGTCTCATGGTGTCAGGTTCAGCAGCAATTGTTACCTTGCAACCGTCAGACCCCTGGGCTGGCTTCATTCGCTTCAGCGCTGACTGCGCTCCACAGCTGTGGACTCAGTTTCAGGGACTCTGCAGTTCGTGCTCCATGTGTTTTTGTTTACTTTCTTTTATTGTTTGCATGATTTGTGCTCTTTTGCAAAATGGATTTTGCTGGTCTTGTGAGTGCTTTTTAGTGAATTATATTGTGTTACTTTATTTTAAGTGCCTACAGAAAGATGAGTCTCAAGATTGAATATGATATACATACTTTGATTATAAATTTGAACTTTGTCCTCTGATTCTAGACTCCCCCCACCCCCAGAAATATCCTCTCCCCATCCACTCTGTCTAGGTTTCTCAATATTCAAAAGGTTTCACTGAGATCACCTCATTCTTCTAAAATCTTGCAAGTACAGGCCCAGAATCAAATGCTCCTCAAACATTAACCCTGGCATTCCTGGTATCATTCCTGTGAACCTCCTCTGGACCCTCTCCAATACCAGCACATCCTTTCTTAGATCAGAAGCCCAAATCTGCTCACAATCTTCCAAGTGTGGCCTGACCAACAGCTTATAAAGCCTCAGCATTACATCCTTGAACTTGTATTGTAGCCCTCTCAAACTGAATGCTAACATTGCCTTCCTTACCAACGACACAACCTGCAAGTTAACCTTTAGGGAATCCTGTATGAGGACTCCCAAGTCCCTTTGCATCTCTGATTTCTAAATTTGCTCCCCATTTAGAAAACGCTTTTATTTCTTCTACCAAACATTATAACCATATACTTCCCTACACTATATTCCATTTGTCACTTCTTTGTCCATTCTCCTAATCTGCCGAAGTCCTTCTGCAGTCTCCCTGCTTCCTCAACACTACCTGCCCTTCACCTGTCTTCACAGCATCTACAAACTTGGCCACAAAGCTATCAATTTTGTCATCTAAATCACTGACAACTAATGTATAAAGAAGCAGTCCCCCAACACTGAACCCTTTGGAACACCACTTGTCCCTGGTAGCCAACCAGAAAAGGCCCTCTTTGTTTCCACTCTTTGCCTCCTTCTGTTCAGCCAATCTGCTTTCCATACTAGTATTTTTCCTGCAATACCACGGCCTCTAATTTTGTTTAACAGCCTCATGTGTGGCACCTTGTCATGAAAATCCAAGTACACCACATCCACCAATGCTGCTTTGTATACTGCTTGTTATTTCCTCAAAAGAATTCCAACAGATTTGTCAGGCTAGATTTCCCCTTTAGAAAATCATAGTGAATTTGGCCTATTTATGTGCTTCCAGAACCCTGAAACCTCATCCTTAATAATGGACTCTAATATCTTTCCAACTACTGAAGTCAGGCTGGCTGGTCTAGAATTTCCCTTCTTCTGCCTCCCTCCCTGCTTAAAGAGTGAAGTGGTATTTGCAATTTTCCAGTCTTCCAGAACCATGCCAGAATTTAGTGATTTTTGAAAGATCATTATGAATGCCTCCCCAATCTGTTTAGTAGCCTCATGTGTCACACCTCATCAAAGGCCTTCTGAAAATCCAAGTAAGCAACATCCACTGACTCTCCTTTCTCTACCCTGTCATGCAATGTTTTATTTAGAAGATTCATTATATATAGCAAACATCTGATTTTATCAAATAAACCTATGGAAATTCTTTACTATGAAATGCCATCATATTAGAGGTCAGAAGGCTGATGCAACAAGGACTGATTTGAAACCACAACAATCATTCCACATGTACAAATAAACTGTCACATCTGGTAGACAACTTTGTGCTTGCACGCTTATTGTACCCATTTGCTAGTACACTGTAGAATAATGCAGGAGCAGAGAGAAATACCCTCTGCACTAACATTTAAAATAAAAGCTCTGTTCTGCTTACAAACTTTCTAACATACTGCATCTTGAGTCATACGCAATGCAGTGGTGAGCCTTAGCAGTGGGCTCCCTGAGGAGGTTTTACACAGTTGTATTCAGCAGCAGGTTCTGGAATTGGTGCAAAATAAAAATAATCACCTTAACTCCAAAGGCAGCACAACTTCTCTGACAGAGTTTGTTATCTCCTATTTCTTACATTAAAAAGAATTGACCATATTGCAAAAATAGAACACTATTATATAATATAATGTCGATAAAATTCATAAAATTTCATTAAATTGCCTTCTGCTTGTTCTGGCTCACGTCTAGTACTTATATAACCAATGTCTAGTACTTTTGAACTATCTTAATGAACTAGTGATTTCACGATCCTCTAAAGCACTTGGAGGACTTAACTTTCAAGCATGCATATATGGCATCTTTAAGCGGACAAAGGTTCACCACCATGACCAAAAGAGAGAGAAGAAAGGGGGCTCCAAGCCAGGCTGAAACACAGAGGAATAAAAGTTTCTTTATCCATCATGGTAATAGCAAATGTACAATTGCTGGATAACAAAACTGAGGACCTAAGGACAAGATGACTGTATCAGAGGGAAATGAGGGATTGCTGTATTCTGTGTTTCATAGAGACACAGCTCACTCCACACATGTTGGTAAGAAGGCTTCTCATTACACAGGACAGACTGGACTTCAGAGGTGAAGGAGGCAAAAGGTAGAAGTCTGTGTTTCATGATAAAGTCTTTGTCGTGCTTGGACGCAGCGGTCTTATCACACTCTTGTTACTCTGACCTGGAACATCCAACGATTAAGTGCTGACCTTTCTACCTATCAAAAGAGTTCTCCTCCATGACACTGACCACAGTTTACATACCAGGAAAAGATGATGTTCATCGGGCACTTACGACATTGAAGGCTGCCATCACAAACAAGAAACAGTCCACCCTGACGCACTTCAGATCATAACTGGGGACTTTAATCAGGCTTGTTTGAAGAAATCTCTGCCCAATTACCATCAGCATATTCCCTCGCTGATCCAGCCCAGAAGTGTTACCTGTGCCAATCAACTGGTTGGAGTATCACTGATACCTTTAACCTCTCACTTAGGCAGTGTGATTGAAGCCTTCAAGAAGGATTCACTTTTAACAATGTCTGAGAAGAAGGTGGTAACTGCCTCAATGACTATCATCCAGTAGCATTTACATCCTGTGAAGTGCTTTGAGTGGTTGGAGATGAAACACATCAACTTCTGCCTGAGAAGCGACTTGGATCTACTCTAATTTGCCTAAGAGAGCAGCAGGTCCACAGTAGATACCATTTCATTGGTTCCTTACTAAACCCTGGAACGTCTGGACAGTAAAGATGCATACATCAGGATGCTCTTTATCGACTACAGCTCAGCATTCAATATTTTCTTTCCCTCTGAACTAGGCCTTAAAACTTCCTTGTGCAATTGGATCCTTGATTTCCTCACTTGCAGACCCCACTCAGTTCAGATTGGCAACATCATCTCCTCCACGACCTCCATCAGCACAGATGCACAAGGTTGTGTGCTTAGCCCCCTGCTCTACTTGCTTTATATTTATGACTTTAAGGCTAAGAATGGCTCAGGTGCCATATTTAAGTTTGCTGAAGGTATCACTATCCTAGGCAAAATCAAAGGTGATGACGAATTAGTATATAGGAGCTTGAAAATCTGGGTCAGTGGTGCTACAACAACCTCTCACTCAATGTCAGCAAGACCAAGGAGCTGATTATTGACTTCAGGAGGAAACAGGAGGTCCACAAATTAATCCTCATCAGGGGATCAGAAGTCTTCAACTTTAAATTCCTCAAGGTTATCATTTCAGAGCATCTATCTTGAGCCCAGTAATTGCAATGATGAAGGAAGCACGTTAGTACCTCTGCTTCCTGAATTGTTTGTGAACTTTCAGAATGACAAACTTCTGTAGATGTGTAGTGGAGAGTACTGTTTATTGACTGATTGCATCACAGCTTGTTATGGAAACACTGATGTCCCTGAATGGAAGTTCTTACAAAAAAGTAGTGTATATGGCCCAGTTTCTCACAGGTAAAGCCCTCCCCATCATTGAAGACATCTATACAATTTAAGCACCAAGCCAGATTGAAAAGATTAAGGTGTTGAGGACAAGAGCGGAAGATGAATTAGCTCACTTCTCTATATTAGCCAAACTCCCCCACCTGAGCCTGGCCTGTCTGCCTGGGTTTGACCAGTATCCTCTCTTCTCACTGTTACCATCAAGCAGCTGGTGCAGGACTCAACAACAACTTGTGTTTACGTGTCAATTTTAACGAGTAAAATGCCTGAATTCCAATGCTTCAGGTTAAGGCAGTACAAGAGATCAAGCAGTGAGCCATAGTGAGGCATATGAGGCCTAGTGAGATCTAGGCCTCATATGGAGCCAGTGATCATTAATGGAGAATGTGTGGAGCAGGTTAAGACCTACAAGTATCTGGGAGTACAGTTAGACGAGAAGCTAGACTGGACTGCCAACACAGATGCCTTGTGCAGGAAGGCACAGAGTCGACTGTACTTCCTTAGAAGGTTGGCATCATTCAATGTCTGTAGTGAGATGCTGAAGATGTTCTATAGGTCAGTTGTGGAGAGCGCCCTCTTCTTTGTGGTGGCGTGTTGGGGAGGAAGCATTAAGAAGAGGGACGCCTCACGTCTTAATAAGCTGGTAAGGAAGGCGGGCTCTGTCGTGGGCAAAGTACTGGAGAGTTTAACATCGGTAGCTGAACGAAGGGCACTGAGTAGGCTACGGTCAATTATGGATAACTCTGAACATCCTCTACATAGCACCATCCAGAGACAGAGAAGCAGTTTCAGCGACAGGTTACTATCGATGCAATGCTCCTCAGACAGGATGAAGAGGTCAATACTTCCCAATGCCATTAGGCTTTACAATTCTACCGCCAGGACTTAAGAACTTTTTAAAAGCTATTATTAATGCTTTTTGAGATAGTGATTTAGATGCATATCATATTTTTTACTGAGTTAAGTATTGTATGTAATTAGTTTTGCTACAACAAGTGTATGGGACATTGGAAAAAAGTTGAATTTCCCCATGGGGATGAATAAAGTATCTATCCATCTATCTATCTACCTGGATCCCCCTTCTTTAAGGAATACAAACATAAGTATACAGTCAGTAACAAGGGGAGCATCAGAAGACAGTCTGATGAACTGCTCATTATATTCAGGAATTCCTCCAGACAAATCTGCACTCTGTCAGTATTCACCAGCTACATAGAATATAGAACAGTTCAGTACAGGACAGTTCCTTCCATGTACCAGGTCTATGTTGACCGTGAAGCTGGTCTAAACTAACCTTGGTCTATATCCCTCTACTCCTCACCATTTATGTGCCTGAAATCCTGTTAATTCTTTTGACTGTTTCTGCCTCTAGTCAAAACTGAACAAGGACGAGGATGTCTCTTTAGAATAAAGATGAAGAGGAATTACTTCAGATAGAGGGTGATGGATCTGTGGAGTTTACTGCCACAGACGACTGTGGAGGCCAAGTCATTGGGTATATTTAAAGTGGAATTTGATAGGTTCTTGATTAGTGAGTGTGTCAAAGGTTATAGGGAATCAGGCTGGGGGAGGGAAGATAATAAATCAGCCATGCTGGGATGGTGGAGGAGATTCAATGCACTGAATAGCTCTTACCCTCCAACAACAGGTTTCTGAATGGATAATGAACCCAAGAATACTATCTCAATATTTCCCCTCTCTTTTATGCACTACTTATTTATTTTCATATATATGTATTGAAATTTATATTTTAACTATTATATATTGCAATGTTCTGCTGCCACAAAATAACAAATTTCATGTCAAATGCCAGTGATACTGAACTTTATTCTGATTTAATTCTGTTCCTATGTCTTTTAGACTATGGTCTTGTGGTCTAAAAAAATAGGATGATGTAATTATTTAAATATTTCTCTTTTTTTAATCTGTTATTATGAACAGATATAATTTAATTGGTAGTTTTTAAAACCTTTTTTGACCTTTTATATATACTTTCTTGTACTCTGTATTCTATATAGAAACTAATAATAATATTGCAAAGAGAAATATTTCTTTTTGTTTAGTGAGATTAGAGTGTTGTCACTTAATTAACAGAATAGATTAAAAGATAACTGTTCCAATACTAAAAGTATGTAACTAAAAAATCATATTTACCGAAGGATTTATATAGTTTTACAATTAATTTGGCTTGTATTCCAGTATATCTCACATGAAGTCAAGGCAACAATGACACCGTTGAAAGTTTCAGATATAGTAGGCACACAAAAATATGAAGGTTTACAGAGAACATCACAAACTTAATCAAAACATTAAATAAACCTTAAGTGTTTTTCCTTGCAACTGTAAACCTTGTGATTTTATCATTAGTGAAGAACCAATTGCGATGCATTCTTTATAATCATCAGTTCTTCAGCTTAGCTAAAAGGATGTCAACACTAACCACATAATAACCTTACACTATACATCAGAGAGAAACAGAATGGGTTGAATAGTAGCTCAAAATAAATTAGCAAAAATATAAACAAAGTAACTTTGGAACTCCAGCCAATATAAGTTAATATCCAGCAATTATAGAAATCAGAATCCAGTGGCACTAATACAAAAAACATAATCAAGGAATAAAAACAAAATAATATTTAATGGTTCATTGGCCTTGCATTACCATGTTTGTCTTCCTCCCCAAAACAACAGGCTATTATTTGCAACACACACAAAATGTTGGAGGAACTCAGCAGGTCAGGCAGCAACTATGGAGGGGAATAAACAGTCGATGTTTTGGACCTTGACAGTCCTGATGAAGGGTCTCAGACTGAAACTTCGACTACTTATTCACTTTGATAGATGCTGCCTGACCTGCTGAGTTCTCCTACAATCTGTGTATGTTGCTATAGATTTCCAGCATCTGCAGAATCTCTTGTGCTTAGACTATCATTTTTTTTAAGAAGTTGACTGATTATGTACCCCAAAGCCACCTACACTTTACAAACAGATAATACTTGCCACTTCCACTCTTGGACCATGAGCTGTGCACTCAATGGCACTTTATTAGGTATAGGATTGAAATCTTGTGTGGCCTTTTGCTCCTGTAGCTCAGTGATCCACAACCACCAGGCCGCAGACCGGTACCAAGCCACAAAGCATGTGCTACCGGGCCGCGAGGAAACAATATGATTTGGCGATATGAAACTATATGAATCAGCTGCACCTTTCCTCATTCCCTGTCACGCCCACTGTTGAATTTGAACGCACAGGAGGTCATCAGACGCCTAAACGCAGTGATACCCTTCTGCCAGGGATCACTGGTTGGTCTCGGGTAACCGGCCACCTTGTGCGGCCGGCGAGAAGTGCTGTTGCTACCGGCCTGGAGCGTGGACAGATGGGCGCCGTCTCTAAACCTGTTTATCACACCGAATGTTCGTGCGGAACCTGGTGCTAAAATATTTGCAGACGACCTAATTCGGGCTCAGGGTTTCGTAAGTAGCAGAGCAGCTACCTCGCTACAATCTACTAAAAGTCATCCCTTGAGCTAAACTTTTGTCGGCCGATAGATCCTACCTGCGTACAAGGGGGGTGGGCACGTGCCCTTGTCGCACTCCTCGCTCGGTCGGTCAGTCGCTCTCTCTGGACTGTGACTGCCGCAGCTCCGGCACGGGGACCTCCAGCCCTTACCTTGTCCTCTCACCCCACCCACGACCAGCCACACCTGGGCAAGGCGTCTGGTGGTGGGCAGGCGGAGGCTGTCTAATGAGGCAATGAAAACTGCTTCAGCACCTTAAGTCCAAGCACCTTGTACTTAAAGACAAACCCATAGTTTTTTGAGCGGAAAAGATGTGAGCAAGCGGGACAGAAGCAAGTGCTGATAGCCACGAAAACTAAATTGCGGAATAGACTAGACATAAGGAACCTCCTTCAATTATCGCTGTATTCCAGTTGTGATTAACACCACCCACTCCTCCACCCCCCCCCCCCCGGCCTGTCCACAAGAATATTGTCAATATTAAACTGGTCCGCGGTGCATAAAAGGTTGGTGACCCCTGCTGTAGCTCATCCACCAAGGTTCAATGTGTTGTGTGTTCAGAGCTGCTCTTCTGCACACCACTGTTGTAGTGTGTGGTTATCTGTGTTACTGTCAGCTTGAGCTGGTCTGGTCATTGCTTCCACTTTATGATGTTTGGTCTGAACAATTGAACCTCTTAACATAAACACTGACAGAGTTCTGATGAAGAGTCACAGCTCGAAATATCAACCGTCTATTCCTTTCCACAGATGTTACCTGACTTATGGAGTTGCTCCAGCATTTTGTATGTGAACCTCTTGACCATGTCTGCGTAATTTTATACAATGAGTTGCTGCCATATGATTGGCTGATTAGCAGGGGTACAGGTGTACCTAATAAATTGGACACTGAATGCATACTCTCATTGGGACTGACTGTCAACAAAGCTCCAACCATTTTAGCAGACTGAATACATATTAACTTCCTCCAAGACTTCCACAGGGAATCAAATCCTACCTCAGTTTCACACTTAACAGGGTAGATTTGAACACATGAATTCAGATGACCACATCTAAAGACCCTGGCCCTCCTTTGGTTGGGGCTGACCATGGGTATTATGTCCTAGCTGTAAACTTGCAGGCCAAGGTAGTACAATTTGGAAAGCTAATGCAACAGGCTCCCCCTCTCTAAGCAGTTGATGAATCCAAAGGAACCCAGACACCAATATGGTTTGGCACTAGTGGCGTCACAGGAATTGCCAGTCAGAATTAAATTCAACTTAAGACTACCTTAGAGACTCCAGCACTGGATATTTTTCTGTAGGGTTTATTCCCGAAACCTTCTCCATGTGTGGGTATAGCCGCAAGGCAGTAGAGGTTTGAGAGCAGTTTTCCTTCTCCTAGATGATCTGGCAACCACAGCCGATGAGCCCCATCTTCCCAAAGCAACTGGCTTTAAAGCGCCAGTAACAAGCCTTTAGCCCCTTCTCGTGTCAATAGGAATGGTTCTGCCTGGCTTAGTAGCTAAGCCATATGTGTATGCCAGCAGCTGGACTTGGTAATCAGAAGCTATTTGAGACCCATGCCATTGGGAGCATTTAATAGGTATTGGGAGCTTATCCTCACTACCACCCCCTGGCTATGACAACCTTAATTTTCCTGGCTGATTCTTTATTGGAAAAGAAAAACCAATCTGTCCTCTTTACTGATTTGCAACAGGCCAGCAGTATGGACAAAACAGGAGGATGAGGAGAGGTGAAACCAAGTTTCAATTTTATAAATGTAATTCCCTGGTCCATTTCGCAAAATATTTCTGAAAGGCAAATACCAGCAAAATCAAGATCTTCTAACACTATTCTGCTTGTGGCATTGTTAGCAAGACCATGCTTTCTACTTTGATACAAGACAGACAGTAATTATGGAACCATATTAAAACACAGAGTACTACAACATAGAAAGAGGACCTTTTGCCCATTTAGTCTATCCTGAACAAAATGAGAATAAAGCACATCTCCGAAGTTCATGCCACAGTCCATTTATCAAGGCTGGTTTTCAGAAGTGAATAAAATTATGGAAGCAGGGAAGATTCCAGATTTCCAATGATTATCACAAATTCAGGAACAATTACAACTGTAGCACATCCACCAACAGATGTGCTTCAGTACAAAATTGAAGCATAAACGTAATTTTAGAAAGAATTGAATTAGCTGAATTAAAATTTGCTTAATTTTGCAAGAGTAATGGGGAAAGGTCATGGAGTAAGTGATATGAAGAAAATAAGCCAGTATAGTTTCCTGATGATTTTAATAAAACCAGGAGATTCTGTAGAGGCTGGAAATCCAGAACAAGACACAGAAAGTGATGGAAGGACTCAGCATCAATGGAGAGGAATAACAATCAATGTTTTGGGTCGAGACACTTCATCAGCCCTGGAAAGGAAGGGAACAGAAGCCAGAATAAGGTGGGGAAGGGGAAAAGAGGAAGAAGTATAAGCTGGCAGCTGATAAGTGAAACCACCAGGTGAGGGGGACGCTGGATAGGTGGAGGATGAACCAAAGACCATTAATGACCATTTCTATAATTTGCAATGGAATTATAAAGTACAAACTTGTCTCACTCTGGAGAGCTGATGTTAGCTTGCACCTATACAGGTAAATACCACAACAATTTTGTTGTCATCTTCAAATAGCTACCCTCAAAAATTTAAATGCAGCAGATAAGTCATCAAAGAATTAGCTGTATCAGTATGCAATAAAAGTAGAATAATAAAATTATTGATGTTCCTGTTGCTGCTAACAACTCATATGCAAGATTCAACCACCCACTTTGAAATATCTTGTGCAATACTATATTTACACAACAGCAGTACTGCACACTGTTGCATTGTCTACATGGATTAACACCTCTCCAATCCTTTAAAAATGCTAATGGCCATCAGATAGAGAGATAGATACTTTATTGATCCCAAAGGAAATTACAGTGTCACAGTAGCATTACAAGTGCACAGTTATAAATATTAGAAGTGAAGTAGAAAGAATAAAAATAAGTTACCACAAGCTGTCTAATTGGAGGGGGTCATTAGTTCCCCGGCCATAGGTTGACTTATTATAGAGCTTGATGGCCGAGGGCAAGAGTGACTTCATAGAATGCTCCTTGGACCAGCACAGTTGTCTTAGTCTATGAATAAAAGTGCTCCTCTGTTCAACCAAGGTGGCATGCAGAGGGAAGAAACGTTGTCCAGAAACTATCATACATTTTTTTTAGGAGCACTCCTCTGTTTTCATGGACGCTTGTGAAGAAAAAGCATCTCAGGATGTATATTGTATACATTTCTCTGACATTGAATCTATCTTTGAAACCTTTGAAATGCCTATTTTCCGTAGGGTCCTTTGTTCTACCACAGCCTCCAGTGTGTCCAGTTTGACTCCTATAACAGAGCCAGTCTTTCTAATCAATTTATTGAGCCTGCTGGCATCACCCGTGTTGATGCCATTGCCACAGCATACCACCACATAGAAAACTGTAACGGTGACAACACACTGGAAGAACATGTGAAGGAGAGCCTGCATATTCCAAAGAACCCAAGTCTTCACAGGAAGTAGAGGCAACTCTGGCCCTTCTTGTACACAGCCTCTGTGTTGGTGCTCCACTGAAGTTTGTCATCCAGGTGCACCCCAGGTACTTATAGGTCCTCACCACATCCACCTCCTTCCATCAATAGTAACAGGAAGCAATACAGGTTTAGTCTTCCTAAAGGTCATCACCATCTCCTTTGTCTTACTAATCTTGAGCTGTGGATGACTCAACTTGCACCATTTGACAAAGTCCTCCGCCAGGGCCCAGTATTCATCCCCCTGTTCTCCCTTTATAAACCCAACTATTACTGGGTCATCAGACAATTTCTGCAGATGACATGACTCAGTTTACAGGTAGATGTGAGTCAGCATCAAACATTGTTAAATTACAGGTAACTAAACATTTTAAATGAGTGTTTAAGATAAATACAATTTTGGCTGGCAAGTTAAAATTTCCATTGGTCAGTTTGTTTTGAGTTTGGAACAAATATTCAAATTACACAAATAATGCATAATAAACATTGAAACATTATAAACAGAAAAATGAAGTGAAATTGTTGAGCTCCACTTAACTGAATTCAACTTATTAATTCACTATATTAGGCTGCGTAATCTGGCAATTCAAGATTCGAGATTGACTGATGTCATTTCCAACTCACAATTGTAAAGGAAAATAAAATAATTGTTACTCTGGATCTGATGCAGCACAAAAAATCCAGAACAAGATAAAGGAACAATAATAATTTTTTAAAATATAAATACGTAAGATTGATTGTATGTCCATAAAGTGAACTAGGCACAGGAGTGTCTGTACATAGATGACTGACAGGAAAGGTGAGGAGAGGTGGGTTGGTGGGTGGAGGCATTGATCAGCCTTACTGCTTGGGGAAAGTAACTGTTTTTGAGTCTGGTGGTCCTGGTGTGGATGCTATGTAGCCTCGTCCCTGATGGGAGTGGGACAAATTCAGTCAAACATTAATCTATTTAATTACTGCTACTTTTATGCAGCAAATATTTCAGATTTATTGGGTCATAATTCCTAAGTTTCTTAGAGTGATTTCAAACACAAATCCCTTGACTAACTTTACTGAAAAATTTGGAACAGAGATTGAAGGATTTTTTTAGGAAACAACAAAAAAATAAACTAACCTAAGTTAGTAAATAAACCGCCCATACAAATCAACCATATTTGAAATGAAATATGGAACAGGTTCAATGGTCTGAATGTTATGGACCTGTTCCTTGTTATACTCTTATAACCAGCTAATTATAAGTCCTGCTCTGTATATCAGAATCAGAAATCTGTTTAATATCACTGGCATACGTCATGAAATTTGTTAACAGCGGCAGCAGTACAATGCAACACATGATAAATATAAAGAAAAATAAATAAATGAGTTACAGTAAGTTTATTAAATCGTTAAATTAAAACTAATGCATAACCAGAAAAAAATAATATAAAGTGAAGTAGAGTTCATGGGTTTAATGTCCATTTAGAAATTGGACAGCCAGAGGGGAAGAAGCTGTTCCTGAATCGCTGAATGTGTGCCTTCAGGCTTCTGTACCTCCTTCCTGACAGTAACAATGAGAAGAGGGTATGTCCTGGGTGATGGGGGTCCTTAATAATAGATGCCACCTTTCTGAGGTACCACTCCTGGAAGATGTCTTGGATACACAAAGGCAAGTACCCATGATGGAGCTGACTAATTTTATAACTTTTTGTAGCTTCTTTCAATCCTGTGCAGTAGCTCCTCCATACCAGATAGTGATACAGCCTGTCAGAACGCTCTCTACAGTACATCTGTAGAAGTTTGAGTGTTTCAGGTGACAAACCAAATCTCCTCAAACTCCAAATGAAATATTGCTGCTGTCTTGCCTTCTTTACAGCTGCATCGATATGTTGGGACCAGGTTAGATCCTCAGAGATACTGAGGTCCAGGAACTTGGAATTGCTCATTCTCTCCACTTGTTATCCCACTATGAGGATTGGTTCATGTTCCCTCATCTTCTGGACCATTTTACTTCTGTTACCATTTTACTATTGATGTAGGAAAGTGCCATTAAAAAGTCATTAACATCATGAAGGACCCCAACCATCCTGCTCATGTACTGCTTGCTGCACTCCCATCAGGAAAAGGCTACATAGCATCCATGCCAGGACCACCTGACTCAAAAACATTATTTTCCCCAAACAATAAAGCTAGTCAACACCTCCACACTGCCAACTACCACTATTTTATAATTTCCTGTCAGTCATTTATGTAGACACTCCTGTACCTAGTGTCACTTTATAGACGTATAATCAATCTTATGTATTTATATTTATTGTTTTTTGTATTATTGTGTTCTTTAACATATTAAAGTATGTACATGTCACCATATATTAACTTGAGATACATTTTCCTGCATGCATTTACAGGAAAATAAATACAATGGGAAAAAAAACTATACATAAAGACTGACAAGCAACCAATGTGCAAAGATGATGAATTGTGCAAACACAAAATAAATAATAATACAGAGAACATGAGTTGTAGATTTATTGAAAGTGAGTCTGTATGGTATTAACTGTTCCTGAACCTGGTGGTGTGGGACCCGAGGCTCCTGTACCTCTTTACCTGATGGCAGTAGCAATAAGAAGAGCTTGGACTGGATGGCGGTGGGATCAAGTCATTCAGTTGCATCAAATCTTCCACTTTTTGAAACATGATAGATATATCACAATGTGTTGACAGATCTTCCAACATTGACCTGGGCACTGGATTTTGTCACGGTGATCCATAAAGTGCTCTTCAGGAGCAGCCAGGCAATGGTACGTACAGACTAGTTAAGCAACAGTTTGAATTGGAATTGCTTGCTATTGTCACATGTCCCAGTGACAATACGGGGAAAAGCTCATCTTGCATACTATTCATACAGATCAGATCATTACACAGGGTACTGCGGTTGAAAAAGGTAAAACACTAACAATGCAGAATAAAGTGTAACAGCTACAGAGGAAATGCAATGAAGCAAGACAATACTCAAAGAATTCTGACCACAATTAGAGTCTGAAATACAGGCAATGATCTAGACTCTTCCCCTTCAAAATCCCTGCTGATGTATTGCTCATTGACAGGACAGATCACGTATTTGCTGCACAAATCCCTCTCTCACCTAGATGGGGTCAGTCGTGCTGTGAGGATTACATTCCTGGACTTCTCTAGTGCCTTTAACACCATCCAGCCCAAGATCTTAAGGCACAAACTAACGGAGATGGGAGTAGACTCTCACATGGTGGATTGGATAGTGGACTACTTGACAGAGAGACCTCAGTATGTGCGGTTGGGAGACTGTAGGTCTGACACGGTGGTCAGCAGCACAGGAGCGCCGCAGGGGACCGTGCTCTCTCCGGTCCTGTTCACCCTGTACACATCAGACTTCCAATATAACTTGGAGTCTTGCCATGTGCAGAAGTTCGCTGACGACACGGCCATAGTGGGGTGTGTCAGGAATGGACAGGAGGAGAAGTATAGGAAACTGATACAGGACTTTGTGATATGGTGCAACTCAAACTACCTGCGTCTCAATATCACCAAGACCAAGGAGATGGTGGTGGACTTTAGGAGACCTAGGCCTCATATGGAGCCAGTGATCATTAATGGAGAATGTGTGGAGCAGGTTAAGACCTACAAGTATCTGGGAGTACAGTTAGACGAGAAGCTAGACAGGACTGCCAACACAGATGCCTTGTGCAGGAAGGCACAGAGTCGACTGTACTTCCTTAGAAGGTTGGCGTCATTCAATGTCTGTAGTGAGATGCTGAAGATGTTCTATAGGTCAGTTGTGGAGAGTGCCCTCTTCTTTGTGGTGGCGTGTTGGGGAGGAAGCATTAAGAAGAGGGACGCCTCACGTTTTAATAAGCTGGTAAGGAAGGCGGGCTCTGTCGTGGGCAAAGTACTGGAGAGTATAACATCGGTAGCTGAGCGAAGGGCGCTGAGTAGGCTACGGTCAATTATGGAAAACCCTGAACATCCTCTACATAGCACCATCCAGAGACAGAGAAGCAGTTTCAGCGACAGGTTGCTATCGATGCAATGCTCCTCAGACAGGATGAAGAGGTCAATACTCCCCAATGCCATTAAGCTTTACAATTCAACCGCCAGGAGTAAGATATGTTAAAGTGCCGGGGTTGATTGTATTTAATGTATCTAAGTAAACTACTTAAGAACTTTTTAAAAGCTATTATTAATGCTTTTTGAGAGAGTGATTTAGATGCATATCATATTTTTACTGAGTTAAGTATTGTATGTAATTAGTTTTGCTAAAACAAGTGTATGGGACATTGGAAAAAATGTTGAATTTCCCCATGGGGATGAATAAAGTATCTATCTATCTATCTAGATCTGTGATTGACAAGGAGGAGGAACTGTACCCAGAACTCCCCCAGTTAAAAACAGAAATTGCCAAAAACACACAGCAGGTCAGGCAGCATCTTAAAGGAACAACAGAGTTTACATTCAGTTCAAAGATACTTCATCACATGGGCCTGAAATAGAAAACATAGAAACATAGAAAATCTACAGCACAATACAGGCTCTTCGGACCACAAAGTTGTGCTGAACATGTCCCTACCTTAGAAATTACTAGGCTTACCCATAGCCCTCTATTTTTCTAAGCTCCATGTACCTATCCAAAAGTCTCTTAAAAGACCCTATCATATCTGCCTCCACCACCATTGCCGGCAGCCCATTCCACAGACTCACCACTCTCTGAGTAAAAAACTTACCCCTGACATCACCTCTGTACCTACTCCCCAGCACCTTAAACCTATCCTCTTGTGGCAATAAATGCCAACATTGCATTTGCCTTCTTTACCACAGACTCAACCTGTAAATATACCTTCTGGGAGTCCCAAGTCCCTCTGCGCCTCTGATGTTTGAACCTTCTCCCCATTTAGATAATGTAGATAATGTTGTTCCTTCTACCAAAATACATTGTCATTCATTTCCCAACACTGTATTCCATCTGCCACTTGTTTGCCCATTCTTCCAATCGGTCTAAGCCCTCCTGCAATCACATTACTTCCTCAGTACTACCTACCCATCCACCTACCTTCATATCATCCACAAACTTTGCCACAAAGCCATCAATTCCATTATCTAAATCATTGACAAACAATGTGAAAAGTAGTGGTCCAAATACTGACTCCTGAGGAACACCTACATAGATTCATGAGAACAATCCCGGGTTAAAGTACAGGGAACATTTGCATGGCTAAGGGCCTGTACTCGCTGGAGTTTAGAAGAACGGAAGAAGATCTCATTCAAACATATCAAATATTGAAAGGCCTAATAGAGTGGATATGAGAGGATGTTTCCTAAATAAGGGAGAGGAGTACCAGAGGGCACAACCTCAGAATACACAGAAGTTCGAAGTTCAAAGTACATTTAATGCTGCTCCAACTTCACTGCTGGGACTATGTTCTGGAACTTTGTACTCAATAGCACTGTGTGGAGTAACTGAAAAAAGAGCATTGACGTTAATACAAAAATCATTTTCAATGTCTCAGTTTTATTAGGTTGTCTGTCTGGCATCTAATGCTGGAGTAGAAATTTATGCTTCTTAAATATTGGGAATATCTAAGCCATCATCTTGAGTCTCCATCACAAGTTCAATTCCTTTGTGATCATATCAATCCACTCCAATAGTAAATATTTGAAACTGACCCAGAACCTATAGAAGAGTAGTGTTATGTCTGAACAAGAGTTTAGCTCAATACTAAGATGCCACTTTCATCTCTCTAAATGTATAAAACCTAGCCAACACCAACCTTGCACAAAATCCTTGCTCACACCTCATCACTTCCTACTGTGACCACTCCTGTACAACACTGGCTTGCATCCTTCAATCTACTCTCCACAATCTTGAAGTCACCTGAATTCCCACACCCATCGAATTCTATTCATACATTACCTTAATGCCTGTACTCATTTTCAAATACCTCCACAGTAGTCTACATCTCCCATCTTGGAACTCCTCGGCTTTCATAATTTCTAGTTTCATGAACTTACCGAAGTTTAATCAGCTCCAGATGGTAGCAGTATTTTCACACAGTAAAGGCCCAAAGGTCAACAATTCTGTCCTAAACGTATGCATCTCACCAACATGTCTTGGCATCAGCTTCAGTTTAATAATACAGTATTCCTGTGAGGCACTTGGGATATTTTACCATTGCATTATAAACAATCAGTAGGAAAATATGACTTCACAATGACCAAAAACAGTGGAATTTTAGGTAAATTAAATAGCACCAAACACTTGCTCCTCTCCACAGGCCAAGCTCTCAAATATTAATTTACAAAACTGATTTATTGTAGAACACGTCACCTCAACCCAAATATATTTTGGTCTACTATATAGGGAGTGGTGCAAAATTTTTAAATGAAAAGCTTTGTACCTCTCAAATGGAAATTCACTACAAAGCTAATCTGCAATTAATGATTGCTTATAAATCCTTCATCTTGGTTGCTGCATTTAAATCCAGGTTCTTCCAAACATTGTCAAGCAACTTTTATTCAGAATACTGCTGGATTGCTTTGGCATTCTCTTGCCCAACTTACCAAAGTTATCAGAAAGTAGTGATCAGAGTATTATAGGTACCCAATGACGTCCTTTGATACAGGTACATATGAATAGGAAGTGTTGCCATGATGTTCAAACATATCTGCTATTTATACAAAATGTCTCTAATATCTCTGCTTTAACAAAGTACCAATCTTGACATCACTGAACTTGCTTCCAAAATGGCTCATCTGAACTTGGTTGGAATGCGCTGACTGGAATCAAGGTGTAAGGTTCATCCCAGTACTTATCAATGGAGATTGGTTTAAACAACAATGTCTTTGAGGTGCAAGTTTTGGACCAAAAGAACTTCTGCCACCAGCTTTGTAACTGCAAATCTTAAGTTTTTGTGTAAAAAGTTACAAAATAATAATGCATTTATTTCCAAATATCAAGTTTGTATTTTTAATTTTCTTCTGCAAATGAAATTTAACATCACAAAGACCTGAGTATATATCCAAAAGAACGAGCACTGAGGCCCCACCCATCTCTGGAAGCCACCAATAGTAGTCCTCACCAAATCCTAACCCCTACCATTTCCCTAATCAAACTGACAGGCCCAAATAGTTCTCATGCCTACGGATGCCCCAAAATGGTACGTCTCTCGGCTTGGAGGAAAATTATAAAGGCAAACTGCACAAAAACAAGCCTAGACTAAATAGCACAAAAAGAGAAAATTTGACTGAAGCCAGCAAAATAATTATATAAATTTTACTGCCATGATTTGATTTCCTTCCCTTTCTCCCCAAAGCAGAAGAAATGGCTCTGAATCTTTCACTTTACAAAATGGGGAAAAAAAGGACAGCCAGGTGTTTAGGAAAGGATCACCATTTCCTGTTTAATGCAGATCAAACATTCAGAAACAGCAGCAAAGGGGCTTGCAGCGTTAATAATGAAGATTTCATAATAAATATTTGACAAGGCAAGGAATCCACAAAATGCAGCCTTTTAGGATAGGCCAAAATAAATAAGCCTACCTCCGAGGGCTGAAGAGATCATCCATGGTGTAAACAAGTCCTTTCGGTTTAATTATATCCTCAGTCTGGCTACAGACCGCACCGAATGCAAAAGTCTCCCTTTTTCCTACTCTCTTTACTCAAAATGGTGGCACACGCAGTCTCTGAGAGACCTTAGAATGCTTTCACTGAGCTTGTGCTGTGACCTCAGCCTCCACGCAGAGCGTAAAAACTTCCCCTCAAAATGTCAGCACTGAGCATGTGCCATGACCCTGTCTCCCTCACATACAGAACAATCAATCTCTCCCTTTATGTTCTCTAAATAAGCATGCAGAACCAGCTCCCAGCTCCAGGGAGCTTTAGTGAGAAAGGCTGAAAGAAAAGGGCCCTATCAAAGGGGGTACTGTGACAAACATCAAACCAAGATCAATTCAGATTTCGGTGGTCAGTTGGTAAATTATTGCCAAGATATTCACCAGTAAAAGCCACACTCTAAACAGAAGCAATTATCCTCCAAAAATAAATTAGGCTCATCCATATGAAACCACTTCAAAAACAAGAAAACATTTCTCCAGTAATTTATTACTGCAAAACAAGTGTTTCAATGATTATCTTCACTCCTTCCAAGAGGCAATGTCAAAAAACAATGTTAAAACTCATGACAGTGCACTCAATTAAAATTAATGCTTTACCATTATTTCCATTCAACAAAAAATATCAAACCATTTTATATACACAAGAGCAACACACGCAAAATGCTGGGGGAACTCAGCAGGTCAGACAGCAACTCTGGAAATGAATAAACAGTCGACATTTTGGGCTGAGACTCTCCACAGGACTGGAAAGGAAAGGGGAAGAAGCCAAAATAAGGTGGTGTGGGGAGGGGAAGGAGTACAAGCTAGAAGGTGATAGGTGGGTGGGAGAGGGGGATGAATGAAGAAACTGGGAAGTGATAGGTGAGAAGGTAAGGGCTAGAGAAATGGGATTCTTATAGGAGAGGAAAATGTGGTGAACTACATATACCTGTCTGGACACGCCCCCTTGCAGACTGCTCCTGTGGCTCCTCCCACGGATCCCGGTATAAAGGCGATTGGAGACACAGCCCCGGCCTCAGTCTCCAGGATGTAGTGTGGTGGTCACTTGCTGTTTGTTCTTTCTTCCAGCCAATAAAAGCCTACTTTAACCCACGTCTCAGAGCTATTGATGGTGCATCAGAAAATGAGTAGAACTACAGGGAAAAGGGAATGAGCAGGGACAACAGAGGGAGGTGATAGGCATGTGAGGAGAAGAGAAAAGAGGGGAGCCACAATGGGAAATTCAAGAGGAGGGAAAGGGGGGGAGAATTACCATTTGGAAGATGCTCAGCACATCTCATTGGAACAGCAAATGGTTGAAGAAATCAAAGTTCATGCCATCAAGTTGGAGTCTACCCAGATGGAATATGAGGTATTGCTCTTACTACTGAGAGTGGCCTCATTCTGGCAATAGAGGCGGCCATGAACCAACATGTTGGAATGGGAATGGGGAGGAATGGAATTAAAATGGTCGGCCACCAGAAAATCCTGCTATTTTGTGGATAGAGAGAAGGCACTCAAAAAAGCAGTCCCCCATCTATGTTGGGTCACACCAATGTAGAGGCGCCATATTGGAGCATCAGATACTGTAGACCCATGTTACCAATCTGTTTACCTTGATCTCCAACCCCAGCCTTTCTCCATAATTCAACGTTTTTCCCTTTCTCAAAGCCATAGCCAATTCCCATATGACTGCTGTTCCTGAAACCATTTCCAACAGCCATTAAAATAATGCATTTTGTCCTGGGCTTTCTGGACTACATTTAATGCAGTAAAGAAGCTGTCAGCATTTTGCACCCTGACAATGCTTAATATCAAGCACTGCTCTGGATAACCACCCTTCATGGCTTTTAAAGTTTGAGTAAACTTCCATCCCCCTCCTCGGTTTTCAACACATTTGTGAAACACCAATTTGAATTTGATATCACACTAACTTCAAAGAGTTTGGTTTCTTCTGGTTCTGAAATACATAAGGATGAGTCAAAATCCATTTGGAAGATGTTCAAATCATGTCATTGGAGAAGCACTTGCAGCATTAGTCCAGCTGGCTATTTTATTTAAGCACCTTTAACTTCCTCAAATGGTGAAGGAAATTCTGCTTGTCCTTGTTGATCCTCACCAATTGTTACAGATGCGCCACAGAAAACATCCTATCATAGCTTGGGAAGGCAACTGTTCTTCCAAGACCACAAGAAATTGCAGAGATTAATGGACACACTCAATCCTCCTGACAAAAACTGGCCTACTCTCCACAGACTCCATCTGCCCATTCACTGCCTCGGGAAGGCAGGTATCCCGGTCATTTTCTCTTCTCCCCTGTTCTAATGAGGAGGAACACAAAAGCTTGAAAATACACATGAACAGGCTGAAGAATAGCTCTATTCCGCTATTATGACTCGTACTCACAATCCACCTCATCATAACCCTAGATTATCTGCACTACACTTCCACTGTAACGGTAATATTATATTTAGTGGCCACTTTATTAGGTACACTCACTCGTTAATACAAATATCTACTGCAGACATGGACAGGAAGTTTAGTTGTTGTTCAGACCAAGCATCAGAATGGGGAAGAAATGTCATCTAAGTGATTTTGTCCATGGAATTACAGCTGGTATCAGGCAGGGTGGTTTGAGTATCTCAGAAACTGCTGATCTCCGGGGATTTTCATGCACAACAGTCTCTAGAGTTTTCAGAGAATGTTGTGAAGAACAAAAAACACCCATTGAGTGTCAGTTCTCTGGAGGAAAATGCCTTGTTAGTGAGAGAGGTCAGAGGAGAATGGCTAGACTTGTTCAATTCGACAGGAAGATGAAGACAACAGTAACTTAAATAACCATACACTGCTACAGTGGCAGAAGAATATACCAGTTAGTAGGTTAACAGACAATAGACAATAGGTGCAGAAGTAGACCATTCGGCCCTTCAAGCCTGCACCGCCATTTTGAGATCATGGCTGATCATCTAATATCAATACCCGGTTCCTGCCTTGCCCCCATATCCCTTGATTCCCCTATCCATAAGATACCTATCTAGCTCTTTCTTGAAAGCATCCAGAGAATTGGCCTCCACTAGCTTCCGAGGCAGTGCATTCCAGACCCCCACAACTCTCTGGGAGAAGAAGTTTTTCCTTAACTCTGTCCTAAATGACCTACCCCTTATTCTCAAACCATGCCCTCTGGTACTGGACTCTCCCAGCATCTGGAACATATTTCCTGCCTCTATCTTGTCCAATCCTTTAATAATCTTATATGTTTCAATCAGATCCCCTCTCAATCTCCTTAATTCCAGCGTGTATAAGCCCAGTCTCTCTAACCTCTCTGCATAAGACAGTCCAGACATCCCAGGAATTAACCTCGTGAATCTACGCTGCACTTCCTCTACAGCCAGGATGTCTTTCCTTAACCCTGGAGACCAAAACTATACACAATACTCCAGGTGTGGTCTCACCAGGGCTCTGTACAAATGCAAGAGGATTTCCTTGCTCTTGTACTCAATTCCCTTTGTAATAAAGGCCAACATTCCATTAGCCTTCTTCACTGCCTGCTGCACTTGCTCATTCACCTTCAGTGACTGATGAACAAGGACTCCTAGATCTCATTGTATTTCTCCCTTACCTAACTCTACACCGTTCAGATAATAATCTGCCTTCCTGTTCTTACTCCCAAAGTGGATAACCTCACACTTATTCACATTAAACGTCATCTGCCAAGTATCTGCCCACTCACCCAGCCTATCCAAGTCACCCTGAATTCTCTTAAATTTGCCTAGGCTATAGTGGGTTGCTGGGTGGTACAGCTCGCAGACCTGAAAGGGCCTGTTCTGCACTGTATCACTAGACAAATATACAAACAAACACACTTGCTGGAGAAACTCAGCAGGTCAGGTAGCACCTACGGAGAGTAATAAACAGAAGCCAAGTCAGAAGCTAAGGGGAGGGGACGCAGAAATAACTCATTCCCGTCAGCGAACCTTCATATTCTGGTTCTTCCCCCTTCCTTTCCAGTTCTTAGTTAGAAACATTGATTATTTATTCCTCTCATTAGATGCTGCCTGTCCTGCTGAATTCTTCCAGCACTTTCTGTGAGTCTTGCTCTGGATTTCCAACATCTGCAGAATCTCCTGTGTTAGTAATTTAACAGCATGTCACACTGAGCAAATGCACTCATTCCACTATTGGCAGGTCATACCTACCAAACTGAATAAAGCTTATAAAAAGAGATCATACAACTTATGAATTAAAGTAATAAAAGTAGAGACTTTGCATCTCAACTTCACAATGAGGAGTAAAAAAACTACCCAACAAAAATCAAAATAATGACTAAGGGTCTAACTTGACATCCATGACCATCACAACAGTCCAAAGTTTAATGCTTTAGGGGAAGATGTCACAGTCAAGGACTTTACAGTGTGTGGAGATTGGAAATATTAATTTTGAGTGGTGAGAAGATAAGGGGCAAAATGAAGTTTACAGTCACATCAGCAACTTACTTGACCCATACTCGCTCAGGAAGGGACATTCAATGCCAATGCCATGTTACAATGGACTCTTCATTTCATGTTCTTGATATTTATTGCTTATTCATTTATTATTACTTTGCTTGTTTTTTTCTTTCTATTTATATTTTAACAGTTTGTTCTCTTTTGGACATTGGTTGTTTGTCACTCTTGTGTGCGATTTTTCAATGATTCTATTGTGTTTGTATTTATCGTGAATGCCCACAAGAAAATGAACATCACGGTAGTACAGCATATGGTGACATAAATGTACTTCAAACTTTGAACAAGGGTTACCATTTTTCCTTATGGCTTGAGCTGCGCCCTGGTTAGTGAGAGAGCTGATTGGATAATATTCTTTCAATCAATAAAATATCAAGTTGATCTATACACCGTAATTTGCATGTAACTATCCTCAACTCTGGAGAAATCTCTGCATTCTGGTTCCTTTTTTTAAATAAAAAGTCATCAATTTAAGTTCAAGTTTATCATCCTTCAACCATACACCTATATACAGATAAACAAAACATTGTTCCTTTGCAGCCAAGGTTCAAATTATAGTACACAGAGTCACACATGAAACATATATAGTAGCTGCAATACAGCACATACAGTCACAAAACAATATTAGCACAAGTCCCTGAGTGACATGACCTGAAGATTGACAGGTTGACATAAACTGCGAGGTTCACAATTATGTAAGACAGTATAATGTTACTGGCACTATTATTATAAAACAATCAATCAAATAAATATATGAAGCAGCAGCAATAAAAGATGAAAAGTACCAGTGCTTTTCTGAGTACATTAATATTGTTTGCTGTTTAGCAGGCTGTCATGGATCCTCAAATATCTTGAAGAACTTCATATCCTGATATAATAGTAGCAATAAATACTTGATATGCTCATTTAGGTTGCAGACAAAGTTTGCGGTGACAAAGGCTGGATTGTGGAGAGGGTCCAGAGGATGTTCACGAAAGTGATCCCAGGAATGAAAAGGTTAACTTATGAGAAGTGTTTGATGGCTCTGGTCCTGCATTCACTGGAGTTTAGAAGAATGAGGGGGATTTTATTGAAACTTATCAAATATTGAAAGACCTAGATAGAGTGGATGTGGAGAGTATGCTCCTTACAGTAGGCGAGTCTAGGGCAGTGAGCACAGTCTCAGATTAGATAGACGTCCATCTGGAACTGAAAGGTGGAGGAATTTCTTTAGACAGAAGGTGGTGAATCTGTGGAATTCATCTGGCATATTTAAAGCAGAGATCAATAGGTTCTTGATTACTAAGGGCATAAAAGGTTATGGGGAGAAGAATGGGGTTGAGAGGGATAATCAGCCATGATGGAAAGGTGGAGCAGACTCAATGGGCTGAATGGCCTAATTCTACTTCTATGCCTTATGGTTTTATGGAGCTTTAATAGTATCAAGAATTCAGCTAAAGTCAGCAATGCTAATGATGCTTTGGTCCTGTTACAGTGGGCTTTCATTATGTTCATTCCCATCTTCTTTCATAATTTCTAATATAAGCATTCTGGTTTCCATAGCTGAGTAAGTTTGGAGATAACACTTCCATCCATGAATCTTAAGTGGCATCCTTGATATTTTAAAAATCAGTTCAGTAGATTTTTGACATATTTGGTTTCTGAGGACCTTCCTTTACAGTTAAGTGGGCACTTGTTAGGTACCTCCTGCACCTATTAGAGTACCCACTGACTGTATGTCTGTGGTCTTCTGCTGCTGTTACCATCCACTTCAAGGTTTAATGTGTCATGCATTTGATGATATTCTTCTGCACACCACTGTTGTAACACATGGTTATCTGAGTTACTGTTACCTTCCTGTCAGCTTGAATTAGTCTGGCCATTCTCAAGGCTTCTCTCACTAAAAAGGCTTTCTCACCCACACAACCACCACTCACTGGGTGATTTTTATTTCTCACACCATTCTTTGTAAGCTCTAGAGACTATTATGCTTGAAAATCCAGGAGATCAGCAGTTTCTGAGATACTCAAACTACCCCATTTGATACAAACAATCACTCCAAGGTCAAAATCAAATTGCTTCTCCATTCTGATACTTGGTTGAAACAACAACTGAATCTCCAGACCATTTCTGCATTGAGTTGCTGCCACATGATTGAAAGATCAGATAACTAATCAGCCTCTGCACTCCATTCTGTCCTGCAAAATGATGGTTCATATGCCAGGATGCTGTTTATTGACTTCAGCTCTGCATTTAATATGATCATTCCTTAGAAGCTAGTGAGTGAACTGTCCTCGATGGGTCTCAACACCTCTCTCTGTTATTGGATATTAGACTTCTTGACAGCAAGGCCACAATCAGTGCATGTTGGCAGAAACATCTCTAGCTCCATCATGCTGAGTACCAGCGAACCTCTTCCCTCCCAGGCTGCATGCTCATCCTGCTGCTGACACAGGACTGCACTGCTAGATCTAATTTGAATCAAGCTCACTGATGACACAACTGTGGTTGGCCTCATCAACACTGACAATGAGATGGCATACAGAGAGGAAGTAGAGGGTCTGGTAGAATGGAGTGAACACAACAACATGGACAAGATCAAAGAGATGATTGTGGACTTTAGGAAGATGCACACTGACCACTCTGGGAGTTGGGAGTGCACATAACGGAAGATCTCACCTGGTGCCTCAACACCACCTTTTTGGTTAAGAAAGCACAGCAGTGTCTCCACTTCCTGAGGAGAATGAGGTGGGTGAGGCTCGCCCCCCCCCCCACCCCCCCAGCCTATTCTGACCTATTTTGACAGGAACACTGTCAAGAGTGCCCTGATCAGCTGCATAACTGTCTGGTATAGGAACTGCAAGGCATCTGACCACAAGGCTCTGCAAAGGATTGCTAGGACTGCTGAAAGGATTATCGTGGTCTCTCTTCTGCCCATCAGAGATATTTACCAGAACTGCTGCTTACTCAGAGCCCTTAACACTGTCAATGATCCCTCTCATCTGTCCAACAATCTCTTGACTCCCTATCATCAGGCAGGAAGACAAGAACTGTTAGGATGGGAAACAGCTTCTTACCCTAGACCGTGAGACTTCTGAACTCTTTGCCACCACCCAGGTCTCATCACATATGAAGCATCAGTGGCGTTATACACTTTAATCCTCCGTAACTTCTACCATCTCCTACGTGATCCCACCACCAGCCACATCTTCCCCTTCCCCCCCACCCCCCCCCCACTCTTGGCTTTCCGCAGGGATCGCTCCCTACGCGACTCCCTTGTCCATTCATCCCCCCCATCCCTCCCCACCGACCTCCCTCTGGGCACTCATCCCTGCAAATGGAAGAAGTGCTACACCTGCCCCCGCACTTCTTCCCTCACCACCATCCCAGGCCCCCCGACAGTCCTTTCAGGTGAGGCACCACTTCACCTGCAAGTCAACTGGGGTGATATACTGTATCCAGTGCTCCCGATGTGGCCATTTATACATTGGGGAGACCTGCCGCAGACTGGGAGACCGTTTCGCCGAACACCAGCGCTCAGTCCAGCAGTGGCGGGATCTCCCTGTGGCCACACACTTCAATTCCACAGACCACTCCCACTCCGACATGTCTGTCCATGGCCTCCTCTACCGTCAAGATGAGGCCGCGCGCAGGTCGATGGAGCAATACCTTATCTCCCGCCTGGGTAGCCTCCTACCTGCCGGCATGAACATTCGATTCACAGACCTCCATTGATACCCCTGCCCCCCCTCTTACCCCCATCCCTATCTATTATTTCAGTCTGGTTCTCTTTCTCTCTTTTTTCCTCTCTCACTATAATCTCCCCCCAGCCCTACCTTTCTTTCTCTTTTATTTCCCATAATAGCCCATTTCCCTCCAACCTATCACTTCCTAGCTCTCTACTTTATCCCTCCCCCCACTTCTTATCCCCCCCCCTTGACCATCCCATGTTACTTCACTCCTGATGAAGGGTTTCGGCCCGAAACGTCGTCACTACCTCCTCCCATAGATGCTGTCTGGCCTGCTGAGTTCTGCAAGCATTTTGTTTTTATTTATTTCCAGCATCTGCAGATTCACTCGTGTTGACTTTACTGTTTAACTTGTGTTGTAAATGCATGTTATTATTTGTTAATTTACTTGTGGTAATGCTACTTTATGTGTTGTTTGTGTGAGATATATATGAATTGTGTTGTGCACCATGGTCCAGAAGAACATTGTTTCATTTGGCTGTATACATGTACACAGCTGAGTGACAATAAGCTGAACTTGAATATTTGCATTAACAAGCAGATACATCAAATGAAGTGGCCACTGAGTGTATATAGGGTTGTCGTAAATATTCTGTTCACTGGGAATTCATTTTCAAAATCTACTGAGCAGCCCTGCTCTTGCTCTTCTAGATAATAGAAATTGCAGGTTTGAAACCTGCTGCCCGAATAGCCTTGGTAAGTAACTGCAGTTAATTCTGGAGATTACACCCTCTGTAACGTTGCTACTCTGGTGAAAGTATTCATTCAGCATTTTTTTAAAGTCAAAAGTCTGGGAAAAGTGCATTATAGGGATTTGCAATGCAAGTAGCACACTATTTGGCACACTAATGATTTCAAACATCAAGATAGATATCCCACAGGATCAATGATAACATAGCTAAGGCTTGTAACTCTCCAAAGATGCTGCCTAACCTGCTGAGCTCCTCCAGCATTTTGTGTGAGTGTGCTCTGGATTTCCAACATTTGCAGAATCTCTTGTGTTAGTAATCTGACAGCATATCTGGATGACCAAATGCACTCATTGCACTATTGACAGGTTACACATACCAACCTAAATAAAGTTTATAAAAAGATATGATGCAACCTGTGCATTAAGGTAATAAAAGTAGAGACTTTGCATCTCAATTTTGCAGTGAGAAGTTAAATAAAAAACTGCCCAACAAAAATGAAAATAATGGCTAAGGTCTAACTTGACATCTATAAACATCACAATAGTCTAAGCTTCAAAGCATGAGGAGAAGATGTCAAAGTCAAGGCCAAAGGACTTCACAGTATGTGGAGATTGGAAATATTACTTCAGTGGTGAGAAGGTGAGGGGTAAAATGAAGGTCACAGCCACATCAACAACTTGCTTAAACCATACTTGCTTCAGAAAGGACATTCAATGGCAATGCCATGTTATACTGGACACAATCAAAGACATTTCATCACATGTTCTCGATATTTATTATTTATTTATTTTTTATTATTTTGTTTGTTGCTTGATGACATAGCTAAGGTTTGTAAATTAACCATTCATAAATAAATTTTATTGAATGGGGTGCCAACCCCTGCTGTAAGACCTTACAAGAAAACATAAGGTATGTTTGTTCCAGTCCAGTAGTCAAACTATCATAAATAATCAAACAGAAACTTCCAAAGTAGTGCAAGAAGTTGCAGAGCACATCCAAGCATCAAAATCCAATATGTCATTTAAGTTGTGACATCAACAGCCAAAATGCACCAGAGTACATCTAAACAGTAGTCCTGACTCAAGCACTATTTAGAAATGGTTATGAATTTATGTCCTCATCACAGCGCCAATCATCCACCACAGACCTACTGCATGCAGGTCCACTTTTACTCATCTTATAACAATCAAGAGTTTGAATAGTACTTGGGGTTTGTTTATGGACTGCATCAAGAGCAGTTGCCTCTGATTTGCAGCAATAAATCAACAGATTACCAATTTGTATTTCAATGCCAGCAATAAACCCACTGATAGCAAACACATCAAATTACACTTCCTAAAGCAAGAGGAGAGAGCAAGTAACTACAGAATAAATTATTCTAAACCATGCAAATTATTATAGATCTGAAGCATGTACTCAAAGCAGAAGAATAGAAGGGGAAAGATACAATTAAGACAAAAATTGGAGAGCTGAACAGCATTTCTGCCATAAACCATTTCACAAAATACAAGTCACACTGTTTATTCTGTAAGAGTTATTTCAGTAGAGCTTCTAGCAGCATCACTAAGGGATAAATTCTAATATTTAATTATGCATAATTGCTGTGATATATATACTTGTGTACAATGAACAGTGACAATACACTGCAATCTGTAGTTGATTTCAGACTCTTTTCCACGTGTTGCTTTAATTTCAAAGGATCTGGAGTACAAAAAAAAATCTGGAAATATGTGTATTGCCGTCAGCTCCTAATGGTAATTTCCAAATTGTACAAGAAACGGCTCCCAACTTCAAATGGAAAGAATTAACTTCACTCTTCACATGTGTACAAAAGCATGTTGCAAGAAGCAATGAGTTAATTGGCCAATGAATGATTGAAAAAGGAATGATAATTCTCTTCAGAGACTGTCAGAAGGTATTTTATGTTCACTTTGGTTTAACATGTTTTCAAAGACCACCTGTGATAACTCTCTCATTAGTTGTCAATCTACATGACCTACCCAAATCTCAAGGCCAAGTTTGAATCCACAACTCTCTGTTCAAAGTTCAAAGCAAATATATTATTAAAGTACATTTATGCAATGTTATATGTCAATGATTTGGATGAAACTTGGACAAGTTTGCAGATGATATGAAGATACCTGAAGGAGTAGATAATATTGAAGAAGAAGGGTGTCTACAGAGGGACTTGGAATGATTTTAGTAAAGCTCTGCTACTAAAGTGCTTGCATTGGTGTTAAACCTTTCATTGACTCTAAATTTTCCATGCTCTCTCATCGTCAGTGTCACAATTAAAGTTCTCAGATTATCGTCCCAAATTTACTTTCATCCAAAGTAACAAATGCTTTTAAGTCCAAGCCTGGTGCTATATGCTCCTACCACCAACTTTACGCATGCTGTTCTTTGTCAGTTACTGTTTTGGCCTTTTATTTGTCAATAACTTGTTTAAACTGGACTGGTCAAAGAACACTGAGGCTGTCTACAAGAAGGGTCAGAGCTGTCTCTGCTTCCTGAGGAGAATGAGGTCCTTCCACATCTGCCGGACGATGCTGAGGATGTTCTACGAGGCTGTGGTGGCCAGTGCTATTATGTTTGCTGTTGTGTGCTGGGGCAGCAGACTGAGGGTAGCAGACACCAACAGAATCAACAAACTCATTTGTAAGGCCAGTGATGTTGTGGGGGTGGAACTGGACTCTCTGACGGTGGTGTCTGAAAAGAGGATGCTGTCCAAGTTGCATGCCATCTTGGACAATGGCTCCCATCCACTCCATAATGTACTGGTTAGGCACAGGAGTACATTCAGCCAGAGACTCATTCCACTGAGATGCAACACTGAGCGTCACAGGAAGTAATTCCTGCCTGTGCCTATCAAACTTTATAACTCCTCCCTCGGAGTGTCAGACACTCTGAGCCAATAGGCTGGTCCTGGACTTATTTCCACTTGGAATAATTAACTTATTATTATTTAATTATTTATGGTTTTATATTGCTATATTTCTACACTATTCTTGGTTGGTGCAACTGTAACAAAACCCAATTTCCCTCGGGATCAATAAAGTATGTCTGTCTGTAAAAAGCAGAAAAATCTCTTTAAAAGCAACATTATCTAATTGCCAATTATGCTGCTTGCTATGGATCACTGAACACGCAGCTAATACAACCTAGGCAATAAACTTGCATTCTATCCACAGGATTTAGAGAAGCAAATTTGTAGAAATATGGCAGATTATTGCAAGAAACATAAGCTTGTGATAATAGGTGTTTTGAACTTTCCACATATTAACTAGGAGTCCCATCCTATAAAAGGGCTGGATGGGAAAACTTGTCAAATATGTTCCGGAAAGGTTCCATAATCAGTACATTGAAGTCCCTAGTAGATACTAGAACTCCCATTAGGGAATTAGACAGGGCAGGTGACAGAAGTTTGTGTAGGGGAACACTTTGCATCTAGTGATCATAATACAAATAGTTTCAAGATAATTATGCAAACATATAGCTCTGGTCCTTGTGTTGAGATTCTAAATTGGAAAAAGGCCAATTTTGATGGTATCAGAAAGGATCTGGCAAATGTGGATTGGTAATACACACAAAATGCTGGAGGAACTCAGTAGGCCAGGTTGGAAAAGAGTAAACAGTCAACGTTTGAGTCAAAACCCTTCATCAGGATGACTTTCCAGTCCTGATGAAGGATTTCGACCTGAAATGTCAACTATTTACTCTTCTAGTGTATATTACTTCGATTCCCTGCATTTGCAGATTTTCTCTTAAGTGTGGATTGTTTTCTGACAGGTGTACTTGGTAAGTGGGAGACCTTCAAAAGTGAAATTTTGAGAGTACAGGGTTTGAATGTTCCTGTCCATAAAAAGCAAGGATGAGAGGATTAAGGAACCTTGGCTTTCAAGAGATATTGAGGTCCTGGTTAAAAAATAAAGTAGGTGCATAGCAGGATAGCA
Source organism: Hemitrygon akajei (assembly GCF_048418815.1). Classification (NCBI taxonomy): domain Eukaryota; kingdom Metazoa; phylum Chordata; class Chondrichthyes; order Myliobatiformes; family Dasyatidae; genus Hemitrygon; species Hemitrygon akajei. Next base: position 43,896,299 of record NC_133152.1, on the reverse strand, counting down.
GGTATAGGCACACAGGAACAAACGAAATACTTGAGGAATGTAAGAAATGCATAACACTTAAAGAGGAAGTTAGGAGGGTTAAATAAAGAAATGAGGTTGCTCTAGCAGACAAGGTGGTGAAGGAGAATCCTAAGAGCTTCTACAGATATATCAAGAATACAAGGACAGCAAGGGAAGATCAGAGTGGTATTATGTGCATGGAGCCAAAAGAGATGGTCTTCAATGGATTTTTTGAATATGTATTTACGTAGGAGTCTATAGAGGTGAGGCATGCAGCAGCGAGGTCAAGGACCCTATACAGATTACAGAGGAGGAGTGTTTGCTGTCCTGAGGCAAAACAGGGTGGATAAATCCCGAAGGCCTGACAATGAGTTAACTTAGACCCTGTGGGAGGCCAGTGCAGAAATTGCAGGGGTCCTAGCACAGATATTTAATCATTCTTAGCCACAGGTTGGGAACCAAAGAACTGAATTGAATTGACTTTATTTCTTACATTCTTCACATACACGAAGAGTAAAAATCTTTACGTTATGTCTCTGTCTAAATGCAATCATAGTAATTTATAATAATTTATAATAAATAGAACAGTCAATGTAACATAGAGTACACTCAAGTCAGTGTGAGTTCATCAGTCTGACGGTCTGGTGGAGAAGCTGTCCCCGGAGCCTGTCGGTCCTGGTTTTTATGCTGCAGTACCATTTCCTGGATGGTAGCAGCTGGAATAGATTGTGGTTGGGCCCTTTTTACACACCTGTCCTTGTAAATGTCCTGAATTGTGGGATGTGCACAACTATAGATGCGCTGGGCTATCCGCACCACTCTCTGCAGAGTCCTGCGATTAAGGGAGGTACAGTTCCCATACTAGGCAGTGTTGCAGCCATTAGTCAAGATTCTCTCAATTGTGCCCCTGTAGAAAGCTTTTAGGATTTAGGGGCCCATACCAAACTTCCTCAATGGTCCGAGGTGAAAGAGGCACTGTTGTGGCTTTTTCACCACACAGCTGATGTGTACAGGCCATGTGAGGTCCTCGGTGATGTGGATGCTAAGAAACTTAAAGCCACTGGATTGAAAAAAACTTGAAAGATTGAAAGATAGCTAATTATGTTCTGTTGTTTAAGAAAGGTTTGAAGAATCAACTAGGAAATTTTAGGCCAGTGAGCCTGACATGAGTAGTAAAGTTATTCAAAGGGACCGGATCTATACAGTACAATGCAAAAGCCTTATGCACAAATATACAGCTAGGGTGCCTAAGACTTTAGCACAGCACTGTATTTGTCATTGTGGAGCCAAGAGCAAGTTTGTAAAGCTGGCAGGAGCAAAAGATGTTAGGAATGGTGAGGTTGGAGTGCAGAGGGAAGGATGTGGGATAGATGGTACAGGAGTGCCTGAAGCGGGGGGCTGGTGCAGGAGGACAGTATAATACATAAATTTACTACGGTACTGTGCAAAAGTCTAAGGCACCCTAGCTACATATAGGTGTACCCAAGGCTTTTGCACATTACTGCAAGTACTTTTAAAGACAAGGACTGATTAGGGATAGTCAATATGTCTTTGTGCCTAGAAAGTCATGTCTAATCAATCTTTTTTCCTACAGGTTTTCCAACAAAAAGAACAAACAGTTTCAAGGAAGATACCAAGAAAGTTGATGATGGCAAGGCTGTGGATTTTGTCTACATGGGCTTTAGTAAGACCTTCGACAAAGTCCCGTATGAGAGGTTGGTCAAGAGGGTTTAATGACTGCCTTAATGACTACCTTCTGCTTGGTACTGTGCAAGCTCTGCCGGACAGCTGTTATAATGCTCAGTCGGACAGCTATTATATCGCACAGTTGTTACTCCCTTCGACAGTGATGAAATGCTTTGAGAGGTTGGTCATGACTAGAGAAATTTGAATAGTAAAGGATGGGAGAATTATGGAGGGTTGTGGTCCATTTGCAGGTCAATGGGATGAGGAAGATTAATGATTTGGTTGGACTAGATGGGCTGAAGGGCCTGATTCTGTGTTACAGGGTTCTAAGAATAATAGTAATAGGCATCCGTTAGTCTCGTGAGACTACGGATTTGCGCCTTCGAAGGTTTTCCAGGGCGCAGGCCTGGGCAGGGTTGTATGGAAGACCGGCAGTTGCCCAAGCTGCAAGCCACCGATGTTGTCCAAGGGAAGGGCACTAGGACCCAAGCAGCTTGGCACCGGTGTCGTCGCAGAACAATGTGTTGTTAAGTGCCTTCCTCAAGGACACAAACACACTGCCTCAGCTGAGGCTCGAACCAGTGACCTTCAGAACACTAGACCGATGCCTTTATCCACTAGGCCACGCGCCAAGACAACAGGGTTCTATGACCATAAATTTACAGCAAAGGGAGTAAATAATAGTGAAAAGAGCTTAAAATACACAATTAAAATAACAGATTAAGATTAGCTTTATATGTCACATATATATCAAAAATATGTTATTTGTATCAACTATCAACACAGTTCAATAATGTGCTGGCAGCTACCTGCTGCTGGTACCAACATAGCATGTCTACCATTGTTCACAACTCAGGAACCAATAAGTGTCTGGAATGTAGGAGGAAACCAGAGTACCCAGAGGAAATCTATGCAGTCATAAGAAGAACTTTCGTTTGATTCTATAAATTTGTAGCAAAGATAGGCTGAAAATATCAAATAAAAACACAAATTGGGATACCTATTCAATAGATGCCTGCACTTACTCTCTCTTCACCTATTATCTGTCCACCCTGGTTTGGGCTTCTATCAGCACATCAGTCACAAGCAGGTCCTTCCAAGACAGACATGTATCAAACACAAAACAGTGAGAGATGGAAAAAGGCTTATTCTCCCTGGCATCCTTATACCCTCAGCTGCTCTTTATACCAGTTACTCCTATTCAGGAGTAAGCATGCCCAATATTTCCAAAGGTATTATCACCACTTGTTAGACCCTTGCTAGTTTAGCATGGGGTATGCTGAATTATTAATAATTTTAGTTTTCCCTGAAGCATTGGAAGCTGACAGGCAATCTTACAGAGGTTTATAAAATTATAAAATGGGGTATGTAGTCACAGTCTTTTTCCCAGTTCAGGGGAGTCTCAAACCAGAGGGCATGAGTTTAAGGGGAAAGGTAAAAGATTTAAAGGGGATCTGAGGATCATATTTTTCCAAGGTGATGGGCATATGGTATGAGTTGCCAAGGTGCAATTAAAGTGCTTAAAAAGGCATTTGAACAGGTGCACGGATAGGAAAAGTTTGGAGGGATATGGGTCAAATGCAGATGAATTGGGCTGAAGAGTCTGTTTCTGTGCTGTATACATACCTCTACGAGTCAATTAAAAAATCGTGTTTGATAAAGAACACAAACTGTATTCAGGACCCAGAGACAAGCAATCTCATAACCAAAAGATCCAAAACAAAGCTTTGCAGTACTGAATGGTGGACAATTAAATAGCGAAGAGGAGGGCTGATAACACACCAATTCACAATTCACAACAATGGCAAGGATCATCACTCATAAACACTACAGCACAGAAAAGGCCCTTCAGCTCATCTTGTCTGTGCTGAAGCATTTATCTGCCTAGTCCTATCAATCTGCACCCAAATCACAACCCTCTATACCGTTCCCATCGATGTACCTATCCAAATTTCTCTCGAGTGTTGAAATAGACTCCTCATCCACCACTTGTGCTGGGAGCTCGTTTCACACCATCACCACACTCTGAGTGAAGAAATTCCCCCTCATGCTCTCCTTAAATATTTCACTTTTCACCCTTAACCCATGCAGATATGGCAGCTTCAACTGGATGAAGATACATCACCATAGGCAGAAGCGAAGGAGGAAGGGTAGACTCCACGCTAGGCTGAAACACAGAGGAATGACACCCCCTCTACCCAGTTAACAAGTGTGCAGTTGTTGGAGAATAAGATTGAGGATCCAAGAATAAGATTGCTGCATCGGAAGAAAATGAGGATTTGCTGTGTTTTGTGCTTCACAGAGACGCGGCTCACTCTGGACACTCCAGATATATCAATAAGACCCAAAGGCTTCTTCACACACAGGATGGATCGGACAGCTGATTCATAGAAGGCAAAAGGTGGGAGTCTGTGTTTCACAATAAGCTCTGTGGTGGTCCAATGTTGCAGTTTTGCTATTCTCTTCATTGCCCCAATCTGAAACATCTAATGATTAAGTGCTGCCTGTTCTACTTACTAAGAGAATTCTCCTCCGTGATCGCGACCACAGTTTACATACCATCAAAGTCAAACGGTAATGAAGCACTTGAGATATTGATTGCTGCCATAACCAAACAAGGAACAGTCCACCCTGATGCATTTCAAATCACATTCGGGACTTAAATTACGCTTGTTTAAGAAATCTCTGCTCAGTTACCATCAGCATATAACCTGCAGTACCAGGGATCTCAACATACTAGACCACTGCTATACTACAATAAGGAATGCCTATCATTTCATGCCCGTACTGTATTTCGGGAAATCTGAACACTTGGCAGTCATCCTCTGCCCTGCATCCAGGCAAAGGCTAAAGAGAAAGGCTTTACACCCAAGGCTGTGAGGCTAAGCAAGCTCCAGTGCCACATTTAAGTTTGCTGATGACACAACTGTCATTAGCAGAATCCAAGTTGGTGACAAATCAGCATATAGGAGGGAGAATGAAAATCTGGCTGAATGGTGTCACAACAGCAACCTCTCACTCAATGTCAGCAAGACCAAGGAGCTGATTGTTGACTTCAGGTGGAGAACCCAGTTCATGAGCCAGTCCTCATTAGGGGATCAGAGGTGGAGAGGTAAGCAATTTTAAATTCCTTGGTGTTGTCATTTCAGAGGATCTGTCCTAGATCCAACATTTAAGTACAATTACAAAGAAAGCATGGTAGCATCTCCACTTCTTTAGAGGTTTACAAAGATTTTGCATGGCATCAGAAGCTTTGATAAACTTCTATAGATGTGTGGTGCAGAGTATATTGACAGGTTGCCATCACAGGCTGGTATAGAAACACCAATGCCTATGAATGGAAAATCCTACAAAAAGTAATGGGTATGGCCCAGCCCATCACAGATAAAGCCCACCCTACCATTGAGAACATCTACATGGAGTGCTTTCAAGGATCCCTACCACGCAGGCCATGCTCTCCTCTCACTGCTGCCACCATCAGGCAGGAGGTACAGGAGCCTCAAGACCCACACCACCGGATTCAGGTACAGTTACTACCCCTCAACCATCAGGCTCCTGAACCAGAGGGGAAAACTTCATTCATCCCATCACTGAACTGTTTCCACAAACTATGGAGTCACTTTCAAGAACATGTCATCTCATGTTCTCAATATTCATTACATATTTATTTATTACTTTTGTTTGTCTCTTTTGTATTTGCAGTTTGCTGTCTTTTGCACATTGGTTGTTTGTCCATCTTGTTCCATACGGTCTTTCATTGATTCTATTAGGGTTCTTGGATTTACTGAGTACGCCTGCAAGGAAACAAATCTCAGTATTGTACATGGTGACATGCATGTACCTTAATAATAAATTTACTTTGTATTTTTTTGTATGTTCCAGGGAATAAAGTCCTAAGCTATTCAACCTTTCCCTACACCCCCTATCTTGATGTCACTGGCAAATCTGCAGATCCAGTTAACCATATTATCATCCCAATCATTAATATAAATAAAAAAACAATGGACCAAGCACAGAACTAGTCACATCCTCCAGTCAGAGAGGCAATCATCTATAACCACTCTCTTCTGTAAAACCAATGTTTAATTAAATTTCCAGCTCATCTTGAATGCCAAGTGAATGAGTGGGACCTTGTCAAAGGCCTTGCTGAAGCCCATGCAGACATCATCCACTGCCTTGCCTTCATCAACTTTCCTGGTAACCTCCTTTAAAAATTCCATAAGACTGGGTAGACATGATTTACAAAGCTATATTGACTATCCCTAATCAGTCCCTGTCTATCCAAATACTTTTACGTCTAAACTCTCACAATACCTTCCAATAGCTTTCCCACTTACTGAAGTCAGGCTCACTGGCCTATAATTTCCCAGCTTATTCTTACAGCCTTTTTTAAACAACAGAACAACATTGGCTATCTCTCAATTCGTTGGCACCTCAACCACAGCTAAGGATGTTTTACATACCTCTGAAATTTCTGCATTAGCCTTCCACAGGGTCCAAGGGGAACACTTGTCAGGTCCCGGAGATTATCCACCTTAATTTGCTTCAAGACAGCAAACACCACCTCCTCTGTAATCTGTATACGGTCCATGACCTCACTGCTGCAGTGCTTCACCTCTACAGACTCTGTCCAACTCCCGAGTAAATACATATGCAAAATATCCATTTAAAGCCTCCCTACCTCTTTTCGGTTCCACACATGGATTACCACTGTGATTTTTCAGAGGACCAATTTTGTCCCTAGCTATCCTTTTGCTCAATATATCTGTAGAAGCTCTGAGGATTCTCCTTCACCTTGTCTGCTGGAGCAACCCCATGTCTTCTTTTAGCCCTCCTGATTTCTCTGTTGAGCTCTCTTGCATTTCTTATACTCAAGTACCTCATTTGATTACCTTAACTTCCTCTGTCCTCCTTTGTACGTTGTTTTTTTTGTCAGTCTTTGTGTGTAGTTTTTCAATGATTATATTGTATTGCTTTGTTCTAAAGTGAATGCCTGCAAGAAAATTATTCTCAGGGCAGTATATGGTGACATACAGCATAGATACTTTAAGAAGTTACTTCGAACTTCTTTGAGTTCCCAGCATCAGAAGTAGTTTGAAGACAGTTTAGAATTGTTCTACAAAACATCATGAGCACACCATATACAGTACAAGTTTTGGGGCGAGACAACATCTTGACAATAGTACTGAAATCCTGAGCTTCAAATCTAATGTGCCTTTAGATTGGCAGCTGCAGCACAATACAAAACTGGCAGCTAACCAACAAAGCAGAGATTGTCCAGGTACACTTAGTTCACAAAAAGCAAGATAAATTCAATCTGTCTGACGACCAGGCTACATTCGATCATCGTAACATTACAGAGGGTGCCATTCACAGTTCTATCATGGAACATTTACTCACTGATAACCTGCCCTTCTATGTCCAGCTGAGGTTACAACAGGACTTCTTGGCTCAATATTCCAACTAAGCCTTATTCTAAATATGGTCCAAGAGAGCTGAATTCAAGATTGTTTGAAGTCATTTCCAGTACACATGTGTAAAGGAGAATGGAATAATTGCTACTCTGGATCTGATGCAGCACGAAAAAGCACAATAAGAATAAGAACATCAAAATTTTTAATAATACAATAAATATATACATAAAATGGCTTAAATACATAGAATGATTGTATGTCCATAAAGTGACACTGGGTACAGGAGTTATTTATTGAGATACTGTGCAGTATAGGCCCTTCTAACCCTTCGAGCCATGACACCCAGCAATTATCACAGAACAGCTTAAAATGACCAAGTACCCGACCAATTGATATGTCTTTGGACTGTGGAAAACAACTGCAGCACCCAGAGGAAACCCACGCGGAGAATGTACAAACTCCATTCAAGCAGTGGTCGCCTGTACTGTAATGTGCTGTGCTAACCACTATGCTACTGTGCTGCCCCTAAAACTTTGGTGGTTGGTGGGGTGGAGGAGTGGGATAGTGGGTGAAGGTAATGATCAGCCTTACTACTTCCAGAAATGAGATGAAAATGAATGCCCTTAAAAGGAAAGAAAGCATTTGACTGTGTGTATGGCTTTAAGACAATCTGGTAACACAAGCATCATGAGGATGGAGATCACTGGAGTTGTATATTCCATAAAGCAGGGGTGTCAAACTCATTTTAGGTCACGGGCCGGATTGAGCAAAATGCAGCTTCATGCGGGCCGGATCAGTCGGACGCGTGCGAACGCAGCTTTCGTTGCCTCCGTTTTTTCAGCCTGCTCTCATGTGTCTCAGTCTCTGCTATAACTACAAAGTGTTTCACTTTACAAATTCCGTTTCTTATGAAGAAGACTGCCGAGCAAGACTGCCGAATAAACACTAAAAACTCTGAAAACCTGGTACCTGAATAAACTCAGCATTAGCCATATCATACGCCATAGGCGCTTCGATTACTGGGGCCAGCTTTAATAGTAATTAGATATTATCTCGCGGGCCAAAGATAATTCCACCGCGGGCCGGATTTGGCCCGCGGGCCTTCATTTTGACATATATGCCATAAAGGAATTGAGTTTGCTGGGGAGCACTCTACCCCCTATCCTAGAACTTCACCTTGGAGCTCCTCAAGTCCCAACCCAAGCCCTCATCAAATTCTTTAATTCCGATATACGGTCACAAGTAAGAATGTTCATTTATTCTTTCAACAGGTTCCACTCCAGTTCCATATTAATAGAAAATCAATCCACAACACACAGAAGCCGAATTAAGCCATTTGGGTCATTAACTCTAATCCACCATTCCATCATGGCTGATTTATTTTCCCTCTCAACCCCATTCTCCTCTCCTGCCACCTCTGATGCCCTTAATAATCAAGAGCCTATCAACTACCATTTTAAATATACCCAATATTTAAAAATCAGCTTGGTCTCCAAGCTGATTGTAGCAACGAATTCCACATCTGCATGCAACAAGATCCAGTAAGTTTGAAAAATGCACTGGAAGGTGATAAGTGATATTTGCATCACAAACATATCAATATGAAAGATTAATCAAATATCCATGATATTTAAAGCATTAACCTGGGAATTACCACTGACCAGCACTTCAAATGGATCAGCCCATGAACATCACGGACACAACAGAGGAATGAAGCTGCAAATGACTGACACCACAAAGCCTTTTCACCATGTATAGTACATCAAGAGCCTGATGATGCATAAAGCCACAAAACACAGGAGTAGAATTAGGCCATTCAGCCCATCAAGTTAGCTCTGCTATGCCATTATGGCTGATTAATTATCCCCCTCAACTCCATTCTCCTGCCGTCACCCCGTATCTTTTGATGCCCTTACTAATCAAGAACCTGTCAGCCTCCGATTTAAATATACCCAATAACTTGACAGCCACAGATTCACCAGCCTCTGGCTAAAAAATTTCTTCCTTTTTTCTGTTCTGTTGCAACGAGAAGGGAGAACGTGTTGGACCTTGTTTATACAAATATCCCTGACGCGTATCAGGCAGAGCCCCGCCCCCACCTCGGATACTCAGAACACATCACCGCTATGCTAATCCCAGCATACAGACTGCTGGTCAGGCGCTCCAGACCAGTTCAGAAGCAGGTGAAAACCTGGCCAGCAGGAGCCATCTCTGCTCTTCAAGAGTGCTTTGAGCACACTGACTGGCACATGTTCAGGGAGGCCACAACTGATGGTGACTCTACCAACTTAGAGTACACAGCATCAGTGACCAGCTACATCAGCAAGTGCATTGATGACGTCACTGTGTCCAAGACCATCACTACACACGCTAACCAGAAGCCATGGATGACCGCAGAGGTGCGTGCGCTGCTGAGGACCTATGACTGCGCATTCAGAGCAGGCGACAAGGCAGCCCTAACAACAGCGAGGGCCAAACTGTCCCGGGCCATCAGAGAGGCAAAGCGTGCACACGCCCAGTGAATCCACAGCCACTTCCAGGACAGCGGCAACACGCTGCGCTGCATGTTCAGGGCATCCAGGACATCACCAATTAAAGGACAACATCTCCTGACTGTGCAGGTGATGCCTCCCTCCCAGATGCGTTGAACAACTTCTACGCTCATTTCGAGGCGGAAAATGAAGTGGCAGCGAGGAAGACCACTCCTCCTTCTAATGACCAGGTGCTGTGTCTCACCGTGACCGATGTGAGGAAAACTCTATGCAAGGTCAACCCACAGAAGGCTGCTAGACCAGACAATGTTCCTGGCAGAGTGCTCAGTGGATGTGCAGACCAGCTAGCAGATGTTCTCACTGACATCTTCAACATCTCCGAGCAGCGCCGTCGTTCCAACGTGCTTCAAGGCCACCACCATCGTCCCCATACTGAAGAAGTTTACAGCGTCCTGCCTCAACAATTACCATCCAATTGCTCTCACATCCATCATCATGAAGTGCTTTGAGAGGCTCGTCATGAGGCACATCAAGACCCTGCTGCAACCCTCACTGGACCCCCTGCAGTTTGCGTATCGTCCCAACCGCTCAACAGATGACGCCATCACCACCACCCTCCACCTGGCCCTAACCCACCTGGACAAAAAAGACATACACGTTCGAATGCTGTTCATAGACTTCAGTTCAGCATTCAACACAATCATTCCTCAGCACCTGATTGGAAAGTTTAAACTGCTGGGCCTGAACACCTCCCTCTGCAACTGGATCCTAGACTTCCTGACTGGGAGACCTCAGTCAGTCAAGATCGGGAGCAGCATTTCCAACACCAACACACTGAGCACTGGAGCCCCCCCCCCCCCCCCCCACCAGGGCTGTGTGCTCAGTCCACTGCTGTTCACTCTGCTGACTCACGACTGTGCAGCAATACATGGCTCGAATCACATCATCAAGTTTGCCGATGACACGACCCTGGTGGGTCTCATCAGCAAGAACAACGAGGATGTATACAGAGAGGAGGTGCAGCAGCTAACAGACTGGTGCAGAGCCAACAACCTGTCTCTGAATGTGAACAAAACAAAAGAGATGGTTGTTGACTTCAGGAGAGCACAGAGTGACCACTCTCTGCTGAACATGGATGGCTCCTTCGTTGAGATCATTAAGAGCACCAAATTTCTTGGTGTTCACCTGGCGGAGAATCTCAACCCTAGCTGTTGAGATTCCCTCAACACCAGCTCCATAGCAAAGAAAGCCCAGCAGCATCTCTACTTTCTGCAAAGGCTGAGAAAAGTCCATCTCCCACCCCCCATCCTCAGCACATTCTACAGAGGATATATCGAGAGCATCCTGAGCAGCTGCATCACTGCCTGGTTCGGGAATTGCACCGTCTTGGATCGCAAGACCCTGCAGCGGATAGTGAGGTCAGCTGAGATCATCATCAGGGTCTCTCTTCCTGCTATTACAGACATTTACACCACACGCTGCACCCGCACAGCTAACTGTATTGTGAAGGATCCCACCCACCCCTCGTACAAACTCCTTCCTGCCATCCGGTAAAAGGTACCAAAGCATTCAGGCTCTCACGACCAGACTGTGCAACTGTTTCTTCCCCCAAGCCATCAGACTCCTCAATACTTAGATTTTAGACTGACATCTACGTTATTTATTATATTGTAATTTGTCCTCTACTGTGCCTATTGTCTTATTTATTAATTATTGTACTGCACTGCACTGTTCTGTGCACTTTATGCAGTCCTGAGCAGGTCTGTAGTCTCGTGCAGTTTTTATGTTGTTTTACGTAGTCTAGTGTAGCCTCGTGCTGTCTCACATGGTCTAGTGTAGTTTTGTATTGTTTCATGTAGCACCAGGGTCCTGGAGAAACGTTTCGTTTTTACTGTGTACTGTACCAGCAGTTTATGGTTGAAATGACATTAAACTTGACTTGACTTCTAAAGGAAGATCCTTTCATTCTGAAGCTGTGTCCTCTGGTCCAAGACTCCCCCACTAAAGGAAGCATCCACTCCATACTTTGTCTAGGCCTTTCCATATCGATAGGTTTCTGTAAGTGATCAAACACTCCTTATATATGAACCCTTTCATTCCTGTGATCATTCCCATGAACGGGCAGCACAGTAGCATAGTGGTGTGCACGACGCTTTACAATGCCAGTGACTTGGATTTCATTCCCGTCGTTGTCTGTAAGGAGTTTGTACAATTTCCTCATAACTGTGTGGATTTCCTCTAAATGTCCCGGTTTCCTTCCACAGTTCAAGGACCTACTGGATGATAGGTTTATTCGTCCTGTGATTACGCTAGGGTTAAATGAGGGGGGTTTCTGAGCTTGAAGAGCCACTTCTACACTGTATCTAAGCAAGTAAATCCTGCTTGACTGGCACCGCATCCTCTGCATTAAACATTAATCCCACCACAATCATCACTCAGTGGTTGCACTGGTTACCAGTGACAAAATGTAGTGAAGATATTGGCCTTTTCTAAACCAACCGCATCTCCAAATCCCACCATCAAGCATTAAGGACAAGGACAGCAGGAGGTGGAAACAGCACCATCTGCAGGTTTCCTTTCAGGTCATACACCATGCTAACTTGGAGAAATCACTGGGTTTAAATGCAGGAACTCCCTACACATTAACACCAAGTAGTCTCACTAGAAAACTACAGCGTTGCAAGAAAGTGACTCCTCATCATCTTCTCCAAGGTCATTAGGGATTGCCATTTGTGCCGTTTGTGTTCATTTAAATGTGCAGCACTGAGTAAGAGACATGCTCGGCATTTATTCATCGGGGTCTCACAGAGCTGAGCTTACATTTTCTTCTGACTCAATACAAAAGGAAGTTTGACGGACTTAGGGTTCATTTGCAAACAGAATTGTAATATTTTAATAAACAATTGTTTTTGTGTGATCAACCTCTCCACCCACTAACCCACCCCATCCCAACCACCACTACTTTATCATTTCCTATCAGTCACCTTAGGCACAGTAACTCTTGCGCCTAGTGTCACTTTAGGGACATACAATCAATCTACGCATATAAACTATCTAATGTATTCATATTGTGTTTTTAGTATTATTGTCTTCCTTATCTTTTGTATAATTTTGTTGTGCTGCATCAGATCCAAAGTAACAATCATTTCTTTTTCATTTACACTTGTATACTGGAAATTACATTAAACCATCTTGAGTAACACTTTCCCCTGGGTGTATAAAATATGATTTATTGCCCAATGAGAACTGATGTACAAGGCTCCACATCTCTTATAAATAATATTCCTGCTCACTTTGTGTTTTTTAAAACATTTTCTACATTATGTTAATTTTCCTTGTTCAATCAATAACCTGCTCCAATGAATCTTTCGAACACTGTTCTATTGAAGCTTGGAGATTAACAACAGCAATCCAAATGGGATTCCTTCAACTTTGCTTTGCCTAACTGGGCAACTACTTGGTCCAAATTCTGTGCTCACTTCATCTGCTGTGGTAGCGTGTGCCTCTCAACACCCCACAAACAACATGTTACAGCACAGTAATTTATCAAAAGCATAATAGCTCCGAAACGTAGTATTTACTAAGTTACTTTGAAACTTAGCATTTGTTTGGTGATAACATGAAATTACCATAAGAGATAGGAGAAGAATTAGGCCATTCGGTCCACTGAGATTGCTCTGCCATTCAATCATGGCTGATTTATTATCCCTCTCATTCTCCAGCCTTCTCCCTGTAACCTTTGATACTCTTACTAATCAAGAACCTATCCACTTCTGCTTTAAATATACCCAATGACCTGAGCTCCACACCCTTGGTGGCAGTGAATTCCACAAATTTGCCACCCTCTGGCCCTAGATTCCCACACTAGTGGAAACTTCACATTTTAATAAATTAAACATTGATCACTGACCAACTGTGCCAAAGCTTGGCAAGTCTGCAGTGATCTCCTTTGATCACACATGATAAAGGACAACCTTAGAAACTACACCCCCCACACACACACACAATGATGACTTCAACTCCATCAGTTCAACCATCTAGATCTTCCCTCATATCATAGGCCAGCAAAATCTGTGGAAAACAGTAACTAAAAATTGCATTTTTAGCCAACAATCAAAAGCTATGGTAAAGGAGCTCTGTATTGCTGACCTAAGAACCCAGATCTTAAGGAAAGAAATAATGAACATACGGACATTTTTAATTGACTGTTAACTATTTCTTCCTGTTAAATATTACAAGGTTGCTTCAGCAATACAGAAAACGGTACAGCATTTTTCAAATGCCCTACAATGCCAGTATACAAACTTTTAATTAGTTCTGGTTAACCCTAGATTCTTCTTGCTCCAGATTTACAAATCAGTAACTGGAAATTGTTTAATCCAATGTAAAACCTGAGATTTTTGTGTGCGTTGCTTTCAATTCCAGCATCTGCAGACTTTCTTGTGTTTCTGAGTTTCAAGCATCGACTTGGCTTAGTTAGTAGCTTCACATCTGAATGTATCCAATTCTAGGACAAGGCTAACAATTGAATGCTGTGCTGTAGGAACTCAGCATTGCTGCCCTAAGACACCAGATCTTACAGAAAAAATAATGAGCTTGCAGTAAGAGTACCTTCTCAGGATGTCAGAAGTACTTTCAGCTAAAGAACTGCGGGCAGAAAGCAATTATTGTTATCGGTACACATATCAATCGAAAATTCTCCAACAAAGCAAATCAATTAAACTTCAATTGAGGTGGCAGGAAATCAAAGATAAGACCATAGACATAGTAGCAATTTAGGCCATTTGGCCTATCGAGTCTGCTCTGCCATTCATTTGTGGCTGATTTATTTTCCCTCTCAACTTTCTCCCCATAACCATTAGATGCCCCTACTAATCGAGCACTTATGAACCTCCGCTTTAAATATACCGTATGACTGGGCCTCCACAGCTGTCTGTGGCAATGAATTACAGATTCATTACCCTCTGGCTAAAGAGATTCCTCCTCATCTCTGTTCTAAATGGACTTCCTTCTATTCTGAGGCTGTTAACTTCCACCATCAGAAACAGTCTCCATATCCACTCTATCCAGGCCTTTCAATATTCGGGAGGTTTCAAATGAGAACCGCTTCATTCTTTTAAACTCCAGCAAGTATCGGCCCAGAGGCATCAAATGTTTCTCACAGAAGAACCTTTAATTCCTGGGTTCAATCGCGTAAACCTCCTCTGAACCCTCACCACTGCCAGCACATCCTTTCTTGGTTAGATAAGGGGCCCAAAAACTACACGCAATACTTCAAAATGTGTTCTTACCAATGCCTTAAAGAAGACCCAGCTGATATTATTCAAAGACCAACTATAACTTTCCTGATGACCCGTCTCTCAACCAGTATCACCAGAAGCAGATTTCCCAGTCATTTATCTACATCAGTGGCCACTTTATCAGGTACTGTAAAGTGGCCTCTTAGTGTATGTTTGTGGTCTTCTGCTGCTGTAGCCCATCCACTTCAATGTTGTGCATTCAGAGATACTCTTCTGCACAACATTATTGTAACAATCACCTTCCTGTCAGCTTGAACCAGTCTGGCCATTCTCCTCTCACCTCACTCATTAACAGGTTGTTTTCGCCCAGAGAACTGCTGCTCACAGGATTTTTTTTGTTTACAACATACCATTCTCGGTAAACTCTGGAGACTGTTGCACATGAAAATCCTAGGAGATCAGCAGTTTCTGAAATACTCAAAGTAACCTGTCTGGCACCATCAATTATTCCATGTTCAAAGTCACTTTCATCACATTTTTCCCCATTCTGATGTTTGATCTGAACAACAAATGGACCTCTTGACCATATCTGCATGATTTTGTGCATTGAGTTGTTGCCATATGATCAGCTGGTTAGAAATTTGCATTAACGAGGTATATAGATATACCTCATAAACTGGCCATTGAGTGCATATGTTAATGACAAAAACTTGCTGCAGGCAAATGGCTTGATGCGTTTACTTGAATAAAATCTTCACTCAGCCTCACAATTCCAGGGTGCTTAGAGCACACAGGAGTGATCACTCAGATGATCAGAGAAACACGGGAAGGCAAGGGCAATCTCTCCGTGCTCTGGCTGGACCTCACAAATGCGTATGGTTGCATACAGCATTAGCTGGATGAAGTCACCTTCGAGCATCACCGTGTCCCACTCAGGACCAGGAACTCATTCTGGATATTACAGTAATTTCAGTCTAAGAGTCACCTCTCGGACAGTCACATCTGATTGGCACCATCTTGAGAAGGACATCATAACAGGATGTACATTGACTGTGATCATCTTCTCTTTGGTGATGAACATGTTGGCCAAGTCAGCAGAGGTGAAGTGCAGAGGCCTGGTGTCTGTCAACCACTTATAAGAGCATTCATGGATGACCGGACTGCAACAACAACATCAGTACCAGGATGCAGTGGGATTCTCCAGGGTCCTGAGAAGTTCACCACTTGGGCAAGGGTGAGCTTCAATCCTAAGAAATCCAGATCCTTGGTACTTAAGAGAGAAAGGTGGTTGACAAATTCCACCTTAACCTGGGAGGTGCCAAAATTCCAAGCCTATCACAGAAACCAGTGAAGAGCCTTGGCAAGGGGTTTAACAGCTCACACAGCCTCCATCAAAGCAGCTGTGGAAAAGCTGAAGTAATGGTTATCTTCTGAGGACAAGTCAGCACCGTTGGGTATATTCAAGGCTTGGATTTACCAACATGGTATTCTCCGTCAGATCCTGTGGCCTCTGCTAGTCTATGATGTCCCACTGCTAATAGCCAGTACCTATGGAGGTAGCTGGGTCTGCCTAGAAGCTTATGCAGCATCACCTTATACGAGAAGAAAAACAGACTGAAACTCCCCGTCAGCAGTGTGATCGAGGAGTTCATGGTCACCGTGCAAGAGAAGTGCTGCAATTTAGAGAATCCAACGACCCAAAGGTCTCACACTCTGGCACAGGTGAGGATGGACAGGAGATGGAGGGCACAGGATGCAGCTGAACAAGCTGAAGCACAGCTACACCATAGTGTGCTGGTGGGCTCAGTGGTATCGGGTCGGGGTCGGCTTGGGTTGGTTCCCAACAGTCTGCTACAATCAGGTGCAAGAAAGAGTGAGGCGCCAGTTGGTCCAGCAGGAGGTGCAAGCTGCTTTGAGGAGCTACGTGCCAGCAAGATTACTGGCATGCAGCAAAAAAGGCATTTGGATAAGATGGGACCAGATAATGAAGCACAACACTTCGGGGGGGGGGGGGGGGATTTTCAAAGCTGAATTCCACCACATCATCAAGTTCCTGATCCAGATGGTTTATGATGTCTTGCCAAGGCCAGTGAACCTCTACAGCTGGAGCAAGGCCAAAACACCAGCATGCTCCCTGTGCCGAGGGAAGGGGACACTAGAGCACATCCTCAGTTGCTGCTCAAAAGCCCTGGGGGAGGGGTGTTATCACTGGCGCCACGACCAGGTGCCGAAGACAGTGGCTGACACCTTGTGCACATCCATTGCCCAGGCCAAACAGCATCATCCAGCAAAGCAAGCAATTTCTTTAATCAAGGCAGGGGAGAAGGCTCAAACCCAATCCAAGGAGTATGCCGGCCTCCTAGGAACAGTAAAAGACTGGCAATTGAGAGTCGACCTGGGGAAACAGCTCAGATTCCCCAAGCATATCTCCTCAACCGTGCTTAGGCCAGACACAGTGCTGCTGTTAGAGTCATCTAGACAGGTGGTCATGTTGGAGTTGGTGGTCAGCTCCCTGGGAAGACCAGACAGAGGGGGATATAACAGGAAAAAGACAAAAAGTACCAAGACTTTGGTGGAGGAGTGCTGCAGCAAGGGATGGTAGGCACATTGTATGCTGGTCAACCTCTCTGCAGAGCCTACAGCTGGATGGGCATCTCAGAAGTCCGAAGAGGAAAGCTATCAGGAACACCATAGTGGTCCTTGAGATGGCTGTGGATCAGGAAGAGTGATCCGTGGCAGAATGCTATAAAGACATGTCAGGGCCTGATCAACCCTGGTTGGGTCACCCAGGTGAGGGCATCTGATGTTGAAAGACCCAAAACACCGTCTGACCCCAGGTTACATCATTGATGATATGTCTGAGTGCATCACATCATTCTACTCTATCAAGACACTCATTGTGACTTAAAAACATTTGATAACATGATTTTGTTCAATGTATTTTATCTAAGGATGTTCATTATTGATTGTAAGTTTTGCTTAGCCACATTAGTGGTGTAGCCTATGGTTCAGATTTCAGATGCATTTGCGAATCTAATTAGTTATGTTTTTATGTTCAATTGAATTTAATAAAGAACTTACATATGCCAACTTAAAAACAATTCATCCTGCTCTCATTTTCCATGTCTGTAACCTATTAATCTTTATAGCTTTCAGATGTCTGGTCCTTCAGCAGACACATTAAAGGCAAGGAAAAATTAAAATGCAAGAATAAAAGTGCAAAACAGAGTGACAATATGAATTAGAGCAGTTTGAAGTCAGGAATTTTTAAAAAATAAAGCATTAAATATCATAAAATGACAAACATACACTCAGTGGCTACATTATTCGGTACCTTTGTACCTTATAAAGTGCCCACTGAGTGCACGTTCTTGGTTTCCACTTCAAGGTTCAACACATTGTGCATTCAGAGATGATCTTCTGCACACCACTGTTGTAACGTGTGGTTATCTGAGGTACAGTCACCCTCCTATTTGCTTGAACCAGTCCAACCATTCTCTTCTGACCTCTCTCGTTAATAAACAAGAGAAAATCTGCAGATGCTGGAAATACAAGCAACATAGACAAAAGCTGAAGGAACTCAGCAGGCCAGGCAGCATCTACGGAAAACAGTAAACAGTTGACATTTTGGGCCAAAACACTCGAAACGTCGACTGTTCATGAGGTTTGTACAAGATCTGCTGTCCTGATATTCAAATACATTTTTCATCAATCAACCAAATGCCGCACTTACACATTGGGGTCAAGGATGATTTTCATCATTGATGTATATCTTTGTCAAAAAGTGTCTCCCAAGTTATGGGTCAAGGTCCACTTTTCCAGAGTATTACCACAAAACTTTATTGCGATAGGCAATAAATCTGTGAAGAATGTTCAGAGCACCAGATTTCTGAGGATGCACATAACAAAAGATCTTACCAGGTTCCTCAATATATCCTCAAGCCAAGAAAACACAGCAGTATCTCCATTTCCTGAGGAGATTGAGGCAAGCAAGGCTTCCTCTCTCCCCGCATTCTAACCGATTTTTACCAAAGCACCATTGAGAGTGTCCTGATACAGGAAACGCAAGGCATCTGACCACAAGACCTACAAAGGATTTGCAAAGACTGCTGAGAGGATTATTAAGGTCTCTCTTCCATCCATCCAAGGTATTTAGTGTTGTCAACGATCCTTCCCATCCATCCAACACCATCTCTTTGACCACCTACCGTTAGCAGGAGGCCCCATAACATTAAGACAAGGACTGTTAGAAGGGGATCTAATCACAAACAAGAAAATAATCTGCAGATGCTGGAAATCCAAGCAACAAAATGCTGGAGGAACTAAGCAGGCCAGGCAGCATCTATGGAAAAGAGTACAGTCAACATTTCAGGCCAAGACCCTTCAACAGGACAGCTTCTTCCCCACAGACTGTCAGATGACTAAACTACCTGCCACACCCAGGTCTCATCACATATGAAACAACAGTAGCATTATACTGTTTACTTTTTGACTTGTGTTATAAATGCGCCTTATTTTTTGTTAATTTATTGGAGTAATATTACCCTATGTGTTGCTTGAGGTATGGATTGTGTTGTATACCTTGGTCTGGAGGAATGTTGGTTCATTTGGTGTTATACATGCATGTGGTTGAATGACAATAACTTGAACTTCTCGAAGGAAGCTTTCTTTAAGATGGTCATGATTATGGTATCTCTGGGGTGGCCTGGTATGTTCGTTAATATTGCCTCATCATCAGTACTTTTCATTGTTCCTTAAAAAAAATCATTGGCACAACCTAGTGTCATTACCAAAACAAAATAAACACACGACAACATTTTAAAAAACTTTTTATTATCTATGCCCCTCTTTCTATACTTCTAAACAACAGGAGACCTCCCACCCCAACCCACCCCCACAAACAGAAACAAAATACATGAACAGGATGTATCTTGGTGCTGCTGATCAAGAATAAATAATTAAAGCTAATCCACGCCTTGTTCTCTGAAATGACTGGGATCTCCTAATTATACTAATGGGGCTGACAGATGTCACTGTAATAATTCATTTGTGACATGACAGAACTGATCTACGAGTTCAAATCTGTGGTTGAAGTTTCAATCAAGAACTGCAGATGTGTTACTATTTTTAACATACCTAACCAGTAAGCATCGCAAAAGAATTGATAAAGAGCTTTCAAATTGTTTTAAAATATGGACTTAATATTTTGCCAGTGCCAGGAAGCTCTCAGGTTAAAGCAATCCAAGAATCAGAAATGACTAGTACACAAAACAGTAGCCTTATATAAAATTTTCCACTTCAGAAGTACTTGAATAAAGGAATACCAACAAAGTAGTTTCAAATCACAACACTCCTCATCGGGGAGGAGGTACAGGATCCTAAAGTAACACGCCCGACTTCTTATGATCAGCTTCTTCCACGCTACCATCAGATTTTTGAATGGACAATGAACCAACCCATGAACACAACCTCATTGACTCTCTGTTGCTATACTTATTTCACTTATTTGTTAATATATATCTCTTATGATAATTTATATAATTTATGTATTGCAATGTACTTCTGCTGCAAAACAACAAATTTCACGATGTATGCCAGTGTTTAACCTGATTGTGATTCTGTTTAACACTGAAAGAACAACACTCCCTCCTGAGCTATGCGCCCGGCCCAACATTATGTCCAGAAGCCAAAATATGTTTTATATATCAAAGTGCCACAGCCTTTGTTCCAGACAAGTTTGTCAGTGAATGTGGTGAAATCACACACGGCTTTATATATAATCACTGAACTGGACGTTTTGCTTCACATTTTAAAGAAAGCTAATCTCCAATGAGAGTGGCAGTAAATCTGTTAAATCTGCCATTTCAGGAATAAGCAAATTCATTTCTAACAGATGATATCCTGCCTTGCTTTTCACTTTTGCACACCAGGGGCCAATTAAACAGTGGTATGCAAAGCTTTCTAAAAACTTTGGAAACATCCTGGCACCACAGCAGACTTATTTTTCATTTCTGCTGATCGGGAAAAGCTGACTGACCTGTCAGCTGCATTCAATCTGTAGAAACAGCTTCCAATAAATAACAATGCATGCATGGAGTACTGATCTCCTCTATTCCACAGAATACTTCAGCACTAACAACAGAAAACCTGCAAAAAGTTTTAAATTCAGCTAGCTCCATCATGGGCACCAGCCTCCCCAACATTGAGGACATCCTCAAAAAGTGAGGACTCAAAAAGGTGTATTTTTCAGAAAGGACCCCCATCACTCAGGACATGCCCTCTTCTCAGTGGTACCATCAAGCAGCAGGTACAGGAGCCTGAAGATGCACACTCAGCATTATCCGATTTCTGAATAGCCAATGTTTGCTCTCTTTTTGCACTAGTTACTTAAATTTAATTTATATCTATCAATCTATATATACATGTTGGCGTGTGGCCTAGTGGATAAGGCATCGGTCTAGTGATTTGAAGGGTCACTGGTTCGAGCCTCAGCTGAGGGAGCATGTTGTGTCCTTGAGCAAGGCACTTAATAACACATTGCTCTGCGACGACACCGGTGCCAAGCTGCTTGGGTCTTAGTGCCCTTCCCTTGGACAACATCGGTGGCGTGGAGAGGGGAAGGCTTGCAGCTTAGGCAACTGCCAGTCTCCCATACAACCCTGCCCAGGCCTGCGCCCTGGAAACCATCCAAGGTGCAAATCCATGGTCTCACGAGACTAACGGATGCCTATTTATATACACATATATACACACACATACACACATTTATTATTGTAATTTATTATTTTTATGTATAGGAATGCATTGCTGCTGCAAAAACAACAAACTTCATGACATTATGCCGGTGATATTAAACCTGATTCTGATTCCAAATCTGACTGAACTGCATTTAGTGACATACATAAATAGTATAAGTTTATGATACACAAGGGGTTCTGGGGATGGGAAAGGTTGGAGATGGGGAGTGAAAACAGGACCTATTTTCTATGGGACACTAGCAATGAACTTGTTTTCATTCAAAACCATAAACCCAGTTTGCAAAAGCCAAAAGGGAACTAACCAATTCTGTATTTGTGTATCTTAATAACATCAGTATTTGTTGGTCATCTTCTCAACAAAAAAATTGCAATTTCATTTGCTCCTCTTTCCTTAGATTGCTCATTAATGACTACAAAAGGATTAAATTGGACTTTTTCTAGTTATTTTAACAAGGTCTAGCAAACTGAAGTCAATTAGCATGAGCTTTGGTTTCTTTTAAAGGGAAGGTTAATGTGCTGACTGAATACAGACTCATTGGTGTTATACTGTTGAATAGTGTCTTTGTTAACTGACTAGACAACATGTTAATTGCCTGTCAACAGAATACTCTCAGCAAATTAAATGAAACTTTTTTTTTTTTTTTTTTTTTTTTTAAACTTTTTTTTTATTGTTTTCAAATTGTTACAGAATAAATGTGCATGAAAAAAAAGTGTTACCCAGCCCCCTCCCCTTAACCCCTCCCCCCTAACATCCCTATTAAAAAAATAAGAAAGAGAAAAAAAAAGGGAATGCCTGGATGTTGGAAGATCCCCACATACTCCACGGAGTTCTCATTTTTTTTTAAATATATGTTAAAGTTCTTTTTCTTTTCAATCTATAATAATACCTAATCTTTCCACTTTCGTGGTATCCTGGGAAATCTTTATAAAAGTCTCCATGTTGCTATGTGTGTCCCCACCATTCATCCAGGCAAAAAGATAGAAAAAAATTAAAATATAAAGGAAAAAAAAAATAAAAAATACCCCCCTACTAATGTTGTGGAAAAAAGACACAACATTACCCCCCTCTGCTGTACGGGTCATGGCAACCGCCATGATTACACACGTGAATCCCGCAGTAACCGATCCACAGCCTCCCAGCTCCCCCGCAACATAAAAAAGTATATGTATAAGAAGAGAAAAAAAAAATACTATTCTCATTTAGTATTTCTAAAATTTTGCTTTTCTCTTCTGTAATATCCATAAATGTCCATCACTTCTGTTCCTTGGTTCTATCTTCATCTTTAATCCATTACGTTTGGAAGCCTCTATGTGTAGTTAGCGAATAGATGGAAGTTCTTGTACAAACTCCTCCGCTTTTCGATAGTCGGAAAAAAGAAATTTTCTGTCCTCCAAAAAAATTATCAGTGTTGCTGGATGACGCATTGTAAATTTATAACCCTTTTCCCATAAGGCTTTTTTCGCTGGGTTAAATTCCTTCCTTCTCTTCAACAGGTTGTAACTTATATCAGGATAAAAAAGAATTGGTTTCCCTGCTATCATCAGTGGCCCGTTTCTATTTTTGGCACTTTGGGCAGCGGCCTTCAGGATCTTTTCTTTGTCTTGGTATCGTAAGCATTTTATCAAAATTGATCGTGGGTTTTGGTCAGCTCGAGGTCTTGACCTTAAAGATCTATGTGCCCATACAATCTCAATTGGAGTTTCTCTTTCCATTTTCAATTTTTTAGGGATCCATTTTTGAAAAAAATTTATTGGATCTTCTCCTTCTATATCTTCTTTAAGTCCAACAATTTTAATATTATTTCGTCTACTGAGATTTTCAAGCTTATCAATTTTTTCCATAAATTGTTTTCTTTCTGATGTCCAAGCAGTATTTTCCTTTTCCATTTTGTCCATTCTTTCAACCATGTCTTCCGTTGTAGTTTCCAAGTCCGTAATTCTTTTTTCCATTTTTTCCTGTCTCTTTGTCATTTTATCAAGCATAGTCTCCATATTGGTCATTTTTTTTTCGAGTTTTTTTTGGTTATTTTTAATTACTTTTAATGTGTCTAATTTACGCATTATTTGCCTCAAAGTCTTTTCTATATTTCTAGAAGGACTTTTACCTCCTTCAGCTGATCCTTCCGAGAGATTTGACTCTCCCTTCGATTCGCTATCACTTTCAGTTGCAGTGGTAGCTGGGCTTTGTAGTTCTTTTTGTTCCTGTTTGCGCATGCTCCATCCTTCGCGTTTGCGCAGTTCACGATGGTTTTTTCCTTTGGAAGTGGCAAGCGTTGCCACCGTCTCCTGTTCAGTATCACCGGCGATACAATGTACCTGAGATCGCGGCTCCTCGGTAGACGTGGGCCTCGCTCTTGTTCCAGCTTGCGTAGTCTTCCCGGTATTAGTTTTCTTCATCTTCTTTCCTTGAGGCATAGCTTGACACAGTCCGGAGTCGTTTATAAGCAACTTTTAGAGAGTATTGACTAACTTTTCTTCATTTAAACATTAATTTATTAACTTTTTACGGGAGAGCTGGGTCCCTGCGTCTCGATCCTACGTCATCACGTGATGTCCCCCCCATGAAACTTTTTGATGAATTGGCTGACTGAGGCTATGTCCACACTAGACTGGATAATTTTGAAAACGCCGGTTTCGCGTAAAAACGATAGGCGATTTGCACTATGCATTTAAAAAAATCTCTATCCACATTGAAATGGAGATTTCGGTAAATCTCCTCCTACTGCGCGTGCGCAGGACACAACTACCGAAAACAAGCAACATGTTTGGTGTTGAATCTCGCCGTAAAAGTGCGCGTTTGTGTAGTTACAGACTAGAAAAACTTAAAACAATGGACAGCTGTTGGCTTTCATGCAGGAGAACTTAAAAGTAAACAAAAACAAATACTGGAGTGTACGGAGGCAACCGACAGGGAGTTCACGGACAGATTGACCTGGCTGACGACGGACACTGAAAAACTGACTAACTCTGTTGCATTAATAAAGCACCTCGTTAAATGTATAAAACATGTCTGCATCAGTGTTATCTTGTATTTCCATACAATGTTACATTAGGCTGTTACACATCTATTGTCAGAGAAGTACTTGCATAAATAGGTAAACCACCTTCATACGAGCAAGAACAGAAAACAGAGCAAAGTGAGTATACTTATTTATTCAGTAAGTTATGGGTCAAAGTATTTGATGAGTACATTTCTAACTCTTCTGGCGTCAGTTTCGTTGCCGTCTGCTCCGAAATTGTTAGGTTGCGTTCAAGAAATCAATGAAATAGTGCGCTGCCGTCTGACAGCGTTTTCAGAAGTCTCTTGTTACCTCGTCCACACTGATCCGGCCAATCTGGCGTTTTCAAAAATACACACTTTGGAAAGTGTTTCTGAAAAGCTCCGGTTTTGGGGGACAAAAACGCTGTTTTAGTGTGGACGAAGGGTAAAAACAAAGAGAAAAAGCTTCGGTTACGGATTTATCCGGTGTAGTGTGGACGTAGCCTGAATGGACAGAGGAAATGCTGCAGATTGTCATTAAATAGTCCATAAAATGCTATAAGTGGCTGAAGATTTGAAAAATTCTAGTCTTTACAGCGCCAGCCTGTAATCCCCACCACTGCCTGTAAGGAGTTTGTACATTCTCAACACGACCATGTGGATTTCCTCTGGATGCTCTAGTTTTCTCCCACATTCCAAAGATGGTCAATTTAGGTTTGTGGGCATGCTATATTGGCACAAAAGCGTGGCAACAGTTGTAGGCTGCCCCCAGCACATCCTTGACATAAATGGCGCATTTCACTGTATGTTTCAATGTACATGCGACAAATAAAGCAATACAAAGCATGCAGACATGGTCAAGAGGTCCAGTTGCTGGTCAGACCAAGCATTAGAACAGAGAAGAAATAGATCAGAAGAAATGTGATCAACATAACTCTGACCACAGAATATTTGTTGATGCCAGATGAGCAAGTTCGAGTATCGCAAAATCTGCTCATCTCCTGGGATTTTCACGCACA
The DNA here is from genome assembly GCF_048418815.1 of Hemitrygon akajei. Lineage (NCBI taxonomy): Eukaryota > Metazoa > Chordata > Chondrichthyes > Myliobatiformes > Dasyatidae > Hemitrygon > Hemitrygon akajei. The sequence goes on along the minus strand of NC_133152.1, from coordinate 43,870,710 downwards.
ACTGTCTCTAGAGTTCACAGAGAATGGTGCGATAAACAAAAAACCTGCAGTGAATGACAGCGTCTGGTCAGAGAATAGCCAGACTGGTTCGAGTTGACAGGAAGGTAACTCAAATTACTACACATTACAATTGTGTGCAGAAGGGCATCACTGAATACACAACACATCAAACCTTGAAGTGGGTGGCCTACATGAGCAGAAGACCACAAACGCGCTTTATTAGGTATAGAATGCTATATAAAAAAGGAAAAGCCATGAATATGAAATTTAAGAAATGTGAATTTTGATTAAGGAGAAACAGGGAGGTAAACAAGGCAGGTTTCCAATGCATATTTCATATGCCTTTCAGAAGATAATTTACAGCTAAGTACTTCTAGGGACAGCACAGTAGCACAGGGTTTAGTGCAACACTTTATGAAACGAGAATTCAATTCCCATCGCTGTCATAAGGAGTTTGTATGTTCTTTCCACGACTTCGTGGGTTTCCTTCAGGTTCTCTGGTTTCCTCCCACATTCCAAAGTCACACAAGTTAAAATGAGTGAGTTGTGAGTTATGTTGGCAGCGGAAGCGTGGTGACACCTGTGAACCATCCAACACAATCCTTGATGATTTCCTTTGATACAAACGGCGTATTTCATTGTACGTTTAAATGTGCATACAACAAAGTGTCATCTCTGCTGCATTATAGGATCCAGTACAAATCTCTTTCAATAAAGAGATTATATATGATGGACTACACAACTAATAATGGTTTGCACACATGAAACCTTTGAGAAATAGTGTACTTACTTCATTTCACACTACCACATCAGCATCAGAGGAGGTGTGAAGGATGCTGTCAGAAAGCAAACTTTGTCACAATATGAAACTAATAAAGAATTACTTGAAGGAAATCTATATAGGTACATATAGATTTATACAGGTGTATATATAAAGGCAGCTATATAGGACCCTGGTCAGACCCCACTTGGAGTGCTGTGTTCAGTTCTGGTCGCCTCAATCTTGGAAGGATGTGGAAACCATAGAAAGGGTGCAGAGGAGATTTACAAGAATATTGCCTGGATTGGGTAGCATGCCTTATGAGAACAGGTTGAGTGAACTCAGCCTTTTTTCCTTGGAGCGACAGAGGATGAGAGGTGACCTGATAGAGGTGTATAAGATGATGAGAGGCATTGATGATGTGGATAGTCAGAGGCTTTTTCCCAGGGCTGGAATGGCTGGCATGAGAGGGCACAGTTTTAAGGTGCTTGGAAGCAGGTACAGAGGAGATGTTAGGGTAAGTTTTTTTTTTAAACGCAGAGAGCAGTGAGTGCATGGAATGGGCTGCCAGCGACGGTGGTGGAGGTGGATACTATAGGATCTTATAAGGGACTCCTGGACAATTACACGGAGCTCAGAAAAATAGAGGGCTATGGGTAACCCTAGGTAATTTCTAAGGTAAGGACATATTCTGCACAGATTTGTGGGCCAAAGGGCCTGTATTGTGCTGTAAGTTTTCTATGTTTCTATGTTTTCTAAATCAGTTTTAACTCCATCTTGAGTGAAACTATTTTTTTTACATTGTTTTATCTGGCAAAACAATTGAAAATAGACTCATCCATCTGACAGTTTCTCTATTGTACATCATAGACTGATTCTCTAATGTAAATAGTCTATCGTTTTTTTGAAGTACAGATTAAGAGAGATTTGGGCAATTTAGATCGGTTTTCAGATTCAAAGTTTTTAAATTAGTTGTTTGTTAAAGTCAAAGTTATTTACAGAATGTTTGAAATTTACCAGACACTTCAAGAAGTAAGATATTTATTAAGTTGCAATACTCATTACAATAAGGTGAGTGATGTTAACGAAGTGCTTAATCCAGGGGAAAAGAGTTTTCACAAATTATTTACAATGTACATTTATAGTCAGAGCAGAAAGCCATTTAGAGCCATCGAAAAGAAAATTGCTTTATATATCTAATTTGGCCCTTTGGTTATTTTTATATATTGGTTCTAATACATTATTGGAAGGTAACATATGAAACCATGAACGTTAATTGGTTATTTGGTGTTGCAACAACTTCACATTCAATTTCAGCAAGACCAATGAATTGTTTGTAGACTTCAGGAAGGAGAATTCAAGGGAACACATTTAACATTCCTCACTAAGGGGATCACTGACGGGAAGTGTAAGCAGATTCAAGTTCCTGGGTGTCAGCGTCTCAGAGGACCTACCCCGGACCCGAACACATTGATGCAATAACAAAGAAGACATGCCATTGGCACTACTTCATTAGGAGTTTGAGGAGATTTGATATGTCACCAAAGACTCCTGTAAATTTCTACAGATGTACAGTGGAGAGTATTCTGATTGGTTACATCATAGCCTGGTACAGTGTCCAAACAACAGGATCTTAAGAGGCTGCAGAAGGTTATGGACTCAGCCAATTTCATCATAGGTAGAATCCTCCCTGCCATTTATTTATTTTTGTAACTTATTGTAATTGTTCTGTCTTATACTGTACTGCTGCTGCAGAACAACAGTTTTCATAACATAGGTCAGGGATAATAAACCAGGTTTTGATTCTGCATCAATATGCATGATATGCAGTACAGTGGATATTGCCAATTGTTCTCACAACTTGGTGATCCATACGTGTCACTACTTCATATTGTGTTCAAGATGGTGATTAAAATTCTGACATTCAAAATGATATAGTAATGTTTTCCCACTATTTAAGTTTCATATTTCAACCTTAAAACATGACGGAAGCATTATTGGTAACACTACATAGATTGAGAAAATTCAAAACAAGAACATTTTTATACTAATCAGATCACTGTACAAAAAACACAAAAAATTGTAAAATGCAAATCATTTTAAATAGGGCCACGTTAACTGTGTGTAGTACATAGACACAAATATAATGGAGTACTAATTTAATTCTCCATTTCTAGCAATGCCGATCTCCTCTGCATTTGCGAGCAGTAGCCTTGAACGTAAAGGAGGGTACACTTTCTCTCAGGATGTTCACAGGTCAGTGTGATGCTGGAGTGAAGTTATTCATATATTCAGTGAGGGCAAGAGACAAAGGAAGAAAGGAAATAAAAAGAGGATACAGTATCTTGAGAAATTGATAACAGTAAAACCAATCATTATTAATTTGCTACAGCACTAAGCAGGGAATTTTAATGTGCAACTTTTAAAATAACTATTCTATTGATTTCATAGTTACTCCATCAGCTTAGCTTACTACTTGATGTCCTTTGCGATGTCTCTCACATTTTCATTGGCTTTGTCAAGGAATCGGGCAGAACCTGTCTCTATATTTGAAACAATGATGTTTTGCACAGTTGTTCATCACTTCTGTCAAAATGAGTATTACTCCTTAAATAAAAACAGAAAACTCTGGAAATACTCAGCTTGTTTTTATCTGCTTATATTGTAGATTTTTTCCACTGAGGTTGGGTGAGACCAGAACTGGAAGTCATAGGTTAAGGGTGAAAGGTAAAATATTTAAGGGAAACATGATGGGGAACTTCTACACTCAGAGGGTGGTGAGAGTGTGGAACGAGCTGCCAGCGAAAGTGGTGTACGTAGGTTAGATTTCAAAAATTATGAGAAGCTTGGATAAGTACATAATGGGAGGGGTATGGAGAACTATGGTCTAGTGCAGGTTGATGGGGCTAGGCAGAAAGAGTATGGCACCAACTAGATGGGCTGAGGGGCTGTTTCTGTGTTTAGTGTTCTACAACTCTGTAGCTATTTCCAATATCTGCAGTCTTTTGATTTTTGAATATCACTTCCTTACCTCGTCTCTGGGTTGTAGCCTAAGATATAAAAGAATTGGTCTGGTCGTGGCTTGAACTCTCTCGCAGCAAAAATGTCAGAAAAGTGAATAATATTGCATTTCCCTCTGTAAGGAAAATAAAAGTTACAATTGATATTGTCCTGACAATATTATAAAACTAATTAATATTTCAAATTTGTTGCTTTATTCAAATAAACCATCATATTAATTACTCAAACTTGCCTGAGTGCTGCAGCATGATAGGTGTCGACATAATCCGAAATGAAGAGCTCCCGACTTCTAATTACTGGGTCTGTGATCACAAGCTCACGGCCAGAATCTATAGGAAATGTAATTATGTATGTAAATAATTTTTACAAGTATTTATTTAAAATTCAGATGTAGGATAAATGTTAGAAAATGCTAATATAATTGAATACTTGTAATAAACAGATCCCCAAGGGGAAGTTTTATGAGAGAAGAAAATACACTGAAAACAACAGGCCTTGACAAATGAGAGAGAAAAATATCATAAAACAGAGCCTGACTCAGAGTGACCTAGAGGTGGCAGCTCTGCATTTGAAAGAGAGTTGTGGAGAAATTTATCCAACAAAATAATTTATAATCCCTTATCATCAAAACCTTTTGCAATTTTCACCAGTTTCTTCATTTTATAATATCAAAATTATTTTGCAGTAACTATTGAAGCTACTATTCTATTTATTAAATGTTACATTTTTGAGATACAGTGCAGAATCAGCCCTTCTGGCCCCTCGAGCTATGCCGGCCAGCAACCACCGATTTAACCCTAGCCTAATCACAGGTCTAGTCACAATCACCAATTAACCTATTGTTATGTACCCCGTAACTGGGTCACTTACCAGCAAAGATAGAGAGGTCCGTTGAAGTCTGATGGTACTATTTTTAACAGTATTTATTGATAAAAATACACAAAAATAATATCAATGCAAACATACAGATAATATACGTCGTCAATACTAAATCTAAAAGCGCGGGTATAATAATCAATAAGAAATAGCTCTATCGTTGTCTAAGGGATAATGTATTGTCCAATGAAAATATAAAAGTCACTCAGGTTCATTCAGGCTGCAGCTTTTTGGTTGGAGAGAGAGAGAGAGACAGATTTTTAGAACTTGCCCGTTTTTCTTTTTATGATGTCGATCCTTCGAAATGTCGTTGGGACTGGTTTCTCCTTTTTAGCTAAAGCCGTTTTTCCGTGGTGAGGCCCACCAACTCCGAGGCAAATGGAAAAGGACGCACGTGGGCTTTCCACCGGCTGTCGCTATTACACTGTCACGGGATTTCTAGCGTTTCTCCTGGTGCGTCTGAAGGGGTTGTGCCCCAGACCCTCTTTTATCCTTACTCACGGGGTCTCAGATGTCAATCAGGTTGGGAGGATGCCATCCCCCAACCAGCCCACGTTGCTCATTCCTTGAGGGCTTCGATGAATAGCACAGTGCTCAATACACAATTCCGTCTCCAAGAGACAATGGCCATTTCCCGTGGCTTTGTATCGCTGAGGGGCCAGGACATTCCAAACCCCTTGTGGATTCTGCGTGTCTCTCTCTCATTTCCTGGGTCTCCTGACCTGAATTAATAGCGATCTTGCGATTCTCAAAAAGGAGGGGGCTACTTTGTACCCTTCGGCTCCTCAGAGTTGGGGCACAGGCGTAACACTATCAACTGGTGCATCTTTGGACCGTGGGAGGAAACCCACTCAGTCATGGGGAGAACATACAAGATCCTTACAGACACAGGCGAGAATTGAACCTAGGTAACTGGTGTGTGAGTGGCATCTGTTAGTCTCGTGAGACCATGGATCTGTGCCCTCTCCAGGATGCAGGCCTGGGCAAGGTTGTATGGAAGACTGGCAGTTGCCCATGCAGCGTGTCTCCCTTCTCCATGCCACTGATGTTGTCCAAGGGAAGGGAAAAGGCCAATACAGCTTGGCACCAGGGTTGTCACTGGTGGTAACTGGTACTGTACTGGTACTGTACTAATCACTGCTACTACTGCAAAGAAATGAAACACCTAATCAAATCTTGCATGTTGATACTCTCAGGTTGGAAGAGCAACAACTCATATTATGTCGAGGCAGCCTCCAACCTGGTGGCATGAACATTGATTTCTCAAACTTCAGGTACTTTTTGCCCCTCTTCCTTCTTTCTTTTTCCTTTCCTTTCCTTTCCCAATTCCAACTCACTTCTTGCCCCTTCTCTTCTCTCACCTGGCCATCACCTCCTTCTGGTGCTCCTTCTCATCCTTTCCCATGGTCCACTTTCCTCTCCAATCAGATTCCTTCATCAGCTCTTTACCTCTTCTACTGAACCCTTTCCAGCTTCTTACTTCACCCCCTCTCCCCCACCCACCTACCTTCCTTCTTATCTGGTTTCACCTATCACCTTCTAGTCTGTACTCTTCCCCTCCCACCACCTTCTTATTCTGGCTTAATCCCCCCTTTCTTTACAGTCTTGAGAGGATCTTAGTATGAAACATCGAATGTTTATTCCCCTCCATAGATGCTACCTGACTTGCTGAGTTCCTCCAGAATTTTGTGTGTGGTGCTCTGGATTTTCAGTATTTGGTATTTACATTCAAGTATTAGTTAGGTGCTAACTAATGTCTATTTTACCTAATACTCAAACTTCTTTATTTAATATCACGAAATTCACTAACTGGCTTTTTTAATTAGTTGAAAAGCAGATGATCTATCAAACAGAGACAGAATAATTCCAGCTGATTGCATGTCCACCTGCATTATTACTTCTGGATAGTTTGACACACAGAGAAATTTCTCCCTACAAAGGAATTCCAAACTTGCATCAACATTTCTGGTTTATACAGACAATCTAATATTGCAATCCCAAGACAAGTCCTTAAATATACTGTACCACCACCTCAAAATTGTTAAGTTGAGATTCCCATATTTTTCACATACATACATGTGCATCACATTTTGAGTGTGTGTTCCCACATTTTCATCTGAGCATTGCGAGTACTGGTACAGAGAATGCAGGACCTCATGAAAATCCAGCTAATATAACAGCTTTCTCCTGAGAAACTACTGTTAGCATCTTTTTGCTGTGTTCATTATGAGGGAGGGTACAGAGAGCACACATCAGTACTGTAGCATGGAGGATATCCAACTGAACTTTATTACTAACGCTGCTTGTACAGTATGTGAACTCCTCCCACGTGGGAGTGGCTAACTGAGTGGCATTGGAATGCCACTACCAAAACATTTTTTAAGCTACATTTTTCAGCAAGATGAATTTCATACTTGAGTTGTCAGCATTTACAATATATTCTTTAAACAATCCTTTGAAAATCTCTTTCAAAGTCGTTACATGTTTACACAAACACTTCCCAAATTATCTTAAGAATTCAACTGTTTCAAGCTACTTGCCCCTTCCTTTCCAGTCCTGATAGAGGGATATCCTTTTATTCTGAGGCTCTGTCCTCTAGTTCTAGTCTCACTCTTCTGGAGACAGCCTCTCCATATCCACTCTATCTAAGGTCTTTCAATATTCGGTAGGTGCTACTGAGATTCCACTCCTCCCCCCCCCCCCCCCATTCTTCTAAACTCCAGTGAGTACAGGCCAGAACCATCAAACACTCATCATATGTTAATCCTTTCATTCCTGGAATTATTTTCATGAACCTCTTTTGATCAGATGCTGCCTGACCTGCTGGGTTCCTCCAGCAGTTTGTGTGCTGTTACTGCTTTCAGCTCACTATTTCTACCAAAGAAAAACACTTACGTATTTAGCTGAAGATACCTGTAGTTAACATTATTTACCTTATCCTCATTATGAGGAAGCAACAATTTGCAGGATTGGGTGCAGGAGCAGAGAAAGCCAACTAGAATTATTTTGCTTCAGCTAATAAGGATTGGTGGGTGGCAGGGTGGAGATAGGCCACTTAGCCTGTAGGTCTGCTGGCCTGCAGGTCACCCTCGACAAGGTGTAGCACCTACTTAACACTCACCCCCTATCAGGGTCATGTGAAACCATGGGAGCAGGCAGTGGATGGTCATACAAGCATCTGGTACATATCACAAGTCCTGGTTATGTGACCATTGACGTCAGGCACACAATCTCTGAAAAGTATTAATAATGGCTTGGTCACCTGTCTTGTAAAGACACTGCTCAGAAGAAGGCAATGGCAAACCATTTCTGCAGAAAACATTATCAAGAACAATCACGGTCATGGAAAGACCATAATCACCCATGTTATACAGCACAGCACATAATGAATGAATGAACATGGATTGGAAGCTATGATTACAATTTAGATTTACTAACAAAACTTTTGCAGTCTTTCAGAAGCAGCAGCAGTTCACAGGCCATTTAATACCCAATAAAAATGAACTATGGACACCTTTGATAACACATTATCAAAGTGATGAGGGCTTGTAGTGATGAGATCACACTGATTTATCTTCAGAACGAAATCTTTCAAGAAAATCTTTAAATTCAGTCAAACAGAAACAATTAATTCCCGTATTTTCTCATCTTATTGCCAGGTGTACCTTATTCATTATATTCACTCAGACTAATATTCTTTGTATATTAATACTGAAACACGTCTATTGTGTATAGGCTAATAGCAATTCTTTCAAACGCTCATTATCCAGAATTCAAAATGGTTGCTCTTCCGAAGGAAGACCAGAGGACAGCATATTATAACACACACATTACAATTCACAAATCATACCAGACACAGTTAAAATTCTCCATAATTGATTAAATGATAATTTGTGCCATAGTTCATTACTTGTCAAAACAAGTATCACCTCCTTAAATTAAAACAGAAAATGCTGGAAATAGCTGTTTTTATTCTGCTTTTATTTCCAGCATCTGTAGCTTTTATTTGATTTCAAATAACATACACTAGTCCTCATCAAGTGGTCAGCAGTGGAAAGAGTGCTCAACGTATTGATGCAATTACAAAGAAGGCATGACAGTGACTATATTTCATTAGGAGTTTGAGGAGATCTGGTTTGTCATCAAAGACTTTAGCAAATTTCTACAGATGGAGAGCATTCTTAACTAGTCGTAACACTGCCCAACATAGAGGGGCCAATGCACAGGATTGGAAAAAGCCACAGGGTTATAAACTCAGCCCACCCCATCATGAGTAATAGCCTCCTCAGCATCAAGGACATCTTAAGAAGGCAGCACCTATCATTAAGGACCCCTACCACCCAGGATATGCTCTCTTCTCATTACTACTATCAGGGAGGAGCTAAAATAACCTGAAGACACACACACAAATGTTTTAGGAACAGCTTCTTCCCCTCTGGCATTAGACTTTCCAACAGTCCATGAAGCCAAGAACACAACCTTACTATTTTGCTCATTATTATTTTTCTGTATATTTCTTCTTGTAAACTATATTATTATTTTTCAAGTATTGCACTACACTGCTGTCATGAAACAACAAATTTCATAACACATGTCAGTGATAATAAACCTGATTCTGATTCTGAAATATTACCTCCTTACCTCATCTCTGGTTTGTAATCTGGAAAGGTAAAACTAACTACCGAAGTTCAAGACCCAGTCTTTACAGAATTAAAATAGTCTTAGTTTAGATTATGAAATTGGTTCATACTGCCCAGGATAATGTACAGTGATGGAGGGGATTCACTCTCAAAATTGTGAACTTTGGGCCAATTCAACAGTGATACCCTAAACACGTCAGTTCCGGGTGACCTTTCTCAACTCACCTGAAGGCTGGGTGTGTAGAAGAGATATCACAGGGCCCTGAACATCTGGAGAAAAGCAGTCTTATAAGAGTGAGCAAAGTGAAGCAGGCACAAAATTTTCAAAAGGAAGGTTAAAAAGACAGTGCTTTCCCTTTACATGTTCCAACTGGTCAGTTTTTAAATCTTTAAAGAAAAATTATTAATTGAAAGAATATGATTTAAGTCCAACTAGCAAGTGCTAACTGGCTCTTCATAAAAGCAGAAATCCTCTGAGAGTCAAAGAATATAATGAAGCTCAAGCTGATATTCACCAATGAGATCTCTATTTATGGACCATCAGGGAGAGTTCTCTCTTTGTGCACAAAAGGTGTCTAGTCAACCCTTGCTTTGTTCACAGGGTTAAAATATACCAGGAACTGTTTTAACCAGGATGGCTACTGATCAGTCTGAACCAACTTTGCAGCAATCACTCAATTTATGCAAATCAATCAAATGCTAAGACCACACCTGTTTCTCTTCTATTTTAATGTCAGAAAACTTAGTTTTCATGAACTTCATATCATGAACCCACCAACAAACAATTATGCTTCATGAATTGCAAGACATCTGACCGCAAGACCTTGCAAAGGATTGTGGTGACTGCTGAGAGGATCATCAAGGTCTCTCTTCCACCCATTCAAGATACTTATCAGCAGCGCTGCATACACAGGTCCCGTAGCATTGTAATGGATCCCCCCCCCCCCCAATCCATCCAACAATCTCTTTGATCTTCTACCATCAGGCAGGAGGACGAACACTGTTAGGATAAGAAACAGTTTCTTCCCCCAGGCCATGAGACTACTGAACTCCCTGCCACACCCAAGTCTCATTACACATGAAGCACCCAGTACCATCATACTGCTTACTTTTTGAACTTGTATCTTAAATACACCTTATGCTACATGTCAATCTTCAGGAATAGATTTAATTATTTGTTAATTTATTTGTGGTAATATTATATTACAAGTTGTGTGTGTACTGTGTTGTGCACCTTGGTCCAAAAGAACATTGTTTTGTTTGGCAGTATATGTGTGTATGGCTGAATGACTATAAACTTGAACTTGAACTTGAAATGGGGCTATTTAAAACAAACTTTCAAATGTTCCATCAGTCAAAATAACCTGCTTAATTTTACAACTACCAGAATACTGAACTACAGGACGATCACTCAAAACCTCTGGAAGAGTAAATTAACAGATGTGCTCATTAACCGATGCACCATTCTTTATTTGGTGACAACTTTAGTTGAAATTTCACTCCCATAATGATTAGATGTTCATTGTGATTTCCCCCTCCAGCCACAGTGAAACATTTTATTTCACTCAACATTGACAATGAAATAATGAGTTTTTCAAGAATACAGTTTTTAAGACATTTGTGTGTGTGTGTGTGTGTGTGTGTGTGTGTGTGTGTGTGTGTGTTTGTAATTATTCCATGGTTGTATTAAATATAGTGACAAATGCACAGATCTTTGCAGCAAATAATAATAAAACTTACAAATTAAAATTTTTCAATGAATGCATTGTGCATAAAATCACTACTTGAAAGGGTCACTTTGTTTAATGTAACAACAATTTCAAGACCCTTAATAAAATAATGTGTGTCTTTGGTGGAGGCATTTCACTCTTGTAAAGTGAAATGTCCCACCATTACCAACATACAAGTGCATCATACCTCCATCTGTAAGATTCAAAAACATAGCTGCTTTAATGTTTTTCGTAACTTTGGGACATCAGAGCTTAAGGTTGCTCAGGTTATTTTGAATGTGCGGAAGTTAAAAGGCAATCTCTCCACTATTCACATCATGATGCCAGCTGCCTTTATCTAATCCCATGCCTTCAAAAGAAATTAACACACCTAAATACGTACAACTAAGGCAATTATTATTAGACCATTAACCATAAATAAACAGGCAACATAATCTGCCAAATTTCTCTCTGAATGAATTATCTAATTCTGTCATTTAGCCCAAGCCCAATACAAAGTTCGGTATAAGAATAATAATTTTAAATGACCAGACAACCTTTGAAGTAACATACAGGATGTGCAGGTAAGTTTAAACAAAAGCAAGTGTTGCTATTGGAACATTAGTAAATAAATGAAAGATGAGGTTTAGTAGTACCTATCATGTAATTACAGTGCCTGCAAAAAGTGTTCACTTCACCTCTCCCCCCACCCCAGGTTTTACAACATTGAATCACAGTGTATTTAATTTGGCTGTTTTTGACACTGATCAACAGAAAAAAAACTCATTTGTGTCAAAGTGAAAACAGATCTCCATAAAGTGCTCTGTTAATTACAAATATAAAACCCATAATAATTGATTCCACAAGTATTCACCTCATTTAATATGACACACCAAATCATCACTGGTACAGCCAATTGGTTTTAGAAATCACAAAATTAGTTAAATGGAGATCACCTGTGTGCAATCACAGGTTTCTGTTGATGGTAGTAAAAATACACTTGTATCTGAAAGGTCCAACTGCTGGTGAGTCAGTCTCCTGGCAAAAACTACACCACGGAGACAAAAGAACAGTTCAAGCAACTCCACGAGAAGGTTACTGAAAAGCTTGTCAGGAGATGGATACAAGAAATTTTCCAAGTCACTAGATATCACTTGGAGTATAGTTAAGTCATCACCAAGAAATGGAAAGAATATGGCACAGCTAAAAATCTGTCTCAAGCAGGCTGTCCTCAAAAACAGAATGACTGTGCAAGAAGGGGATGAGTGAGGGAGGCCACTAAGAGACCTATGACAACTCTGGAGGAGTTACAAGCTTCAGTGGCTGAGATAAGAGAGACTGCGCATACAACTGTTGCCTGGGTGCTTCACCAGTTGTAGCTTTATAGGAGAGTTGCAAAGAAATAGCCACTGCTGAAAATAACTTGCATGAGATCTCAGCTACATTTTGCCAGAAGGCATGCAGGAGACTCTGAAGTCAGCTGGAAGAAGGTTCTATGGTCTGATGAAACAAAAATTGAGCTTTCTGACCATCAGACTAAATGTTATATTTGGTGTAAGCCAAGCACACACATCATCAAAAACACACCATCCCTATTGTGAAGCACGGTGGTGTCTGCATCATGCTGAGGGGATGCTTCACCGCAGCAGGCCCTGGAAGGTTTGTGAAGGTAAAGGGTATTTCCAGCAAGACAATGACCCCAAGCATAAAGCCAAAGCTACACAAGAATGGCTTAAAAGTTACAAAGTTCATGTCCTGGAGCAGCCAAGTCAGACTCCAGACCTCAACTCAACCCAATTGAGGATTTGCGGCTGGACTTGAAAAAGGTGTTCATTCACGATCCCCATGCAATCTACAGAGCTTGAACAGTTTTGTAAAGAAGAATGGGGAAAAAAATTGCAGTGTCCAAATGTGCAAAGCTGATATAGAGACCCATCCACACAAACTCAAGGCTGTAATTGCTGCCAAAGGTGCATCTACTAAATACTGATTTGAATGAAAGGGGTGAATACTTATGCAATCAATAATTTTGTTTTTTAAATTTGTAATTAATTTAGATCACTTTGTAGAGATCTGTTTTCACTTTGACATGAAAGAATCTTTTTCTGTCTTTTTCTGGAATCAACTATAACCAGTTGCATAAAAATTTCTGGGTACTTTCAACAACACCCCTGGACTCAGTGGTTCTCTGTAGCATTGTTGTTAAGAAGAACTTGTCAGGAAAACCAAATTCTGCCAAAATCCCATCATGTGTGTCACTTAGGAGGAAAAAAATCTGAATCTCCTTTGTCATGTTTCAAAGCACTTTAATACATCATAAATATAGAAACATAAGAAACATAGAAAACCTACAGCACAATACAGGTCCTTCGGCCCACAAAGTTGTGCTGAACATGACCCTACCTTAGAAATTACTAGGCTTACCCACAGCCCTCTATTTTTCTAAGCTCCATGTACCTATCCAAAAGTCTCTTAAAAGACCCTATCGTATCCGCCTCCACCACCGTTGCCGGCAGCCCATTCCACGCACTCACCACACTCTGAGTAAAAAACTTACCCCTGACATCTCTGTACCTACTCCCCAGCACCTTAAACCTGTGTCCTATTGTGGCAACCATTTCAGCCCTGGGGAAAAGCCTCTGACTATCCACAGGATCAATGCCTCTCATCATCTTATACTCCAAATATACTCAATTTTTTTTTAAAAAATGAAGCATTTAACACCTTTTGAATTCTTAGATTACCCAAATGCAGAACATCACAGTGCACAGAGGGTGGGGTAGTGATTAGGATTTGTGTTACACTTTAAGCATGTTGACAACATCTAAAAGCAGTGTCAAAAAGCCAAATTAAATCCACTGTGATTCAATGCTGTAAAACAATAAAACATGAAAACTTCCAAGATGGGTGGGTAAATACTTCTTATAGGCATTGTATATCCAGGAAGTGGGCAATCTATTTTTCCCAATGCAAAATATCTTCTAATATTTATTGCAACACATTCACAATGCTGGAGGAACTCAGCAGGTCAGGCAGCATCTATTGGGGGACGTACAACAGTCAACATTTGGGGACGAGAACTTTCATCATAACCACATATAACAATATTTCATAATTATGGAACTCCTGATATTACAGGATTTGAAACTTCTCCTGTGTTCCAATCTTTCATCATGGCTTCAAAATGGTTATAGAATACAGGGGTGTTTTGGTATACACGTATTGAAAATAAATTGGATGAAATGGTTGACTCCAGTCTGCCAGAATACAAGTAGAAATTTGTCACAGACCAGAATTCCTTTTTAACACTAATAGTTCTAGGAGTCAAATGCATTTGTATAGTGAATGAAGTTGACCTATTCTGTATCCCAGTACCCAGTCCAGCTTGTCCACGTCACAATTAAATACATACAGATGCATGTTTTGTGAGGATATACCTTTGAAAAAAAGTATGACAAACCACTAACACAGGAGATTCTACAGATGTTGGAAATCCAGAGCAACACACACAAAATGCAGGAGGGACTCAGCAAGTCAGGCAGCATCTGTGGAAAGAAATGACCATGGGAAGGAGGAGGGATGCCAGAGGGAGGTGATAGGCAGGTGAGGAGAAGAGGTAAGAGACCAAAGTGGGGAATAGAAGAAGGGGGAAGGGAAAGGAAAAACATTACCAGAAGTTGGAGAAGTTGATTTTAATGCCATCAGGTTGGAGGCTACCTGGACGTAGTATGAGGTGTTTCTCCTCCACACTGAGTGGTTTCATCATGGCAAAAGAGGAGGCTAAGGATCAACATGTCAGAACAGGAATGGGAAGAGAAATTAAATTGGTTGGCCATCAGGAAATTCTACTTTCGCAGATGGAGAGCAGGTGCTCAACAAAGCAGTCCCCTAATTTACATTAGGTCTCATCAATGGAAGAGAAGGTCACGTTGGGAGCACAGGATACAATAGACGATCCCAACAGATTCACAGATGAATTGTTGCCTCACCTGGAAGAATTATTTGGGGCATTGAATGGAGTTATGGGAGGAGGTGAATAGGCAGGTGTAGCATTTCTGTCACTTGCAGGGACATGTGCCAGAAGAGAGATTCGTGGGGAGGGACAAATAGACAAGGGAATCATAGAGGGAGCAATCTCTGCAGAAAGCAGAGAGTGGGGGGGGGGTGGAGGTAAAGATGTGTTTGGTGGTGGAATCCACAGATGACGACAAACCACTGCCATCAGAAGAATTAGAGGAGAAGGAACTTAAGAAAAGGTAATTAGAGGGAAAAGATTGAATGTCTCATGGTAATAAGGGTTATAGTACTCACCATTCTCATTATGACGGTCCTGAACTAGATGTTGGTAGACTGAATCAGGCACCTCTGATTGGCGATAGTACCACTTGACATTCATTAGCAGATGGTCCCGTTTGCTCTGAAATGTTAAACATCAGCAGGCTAAATAAATGAAATTATAAAAGGAACAATATTAGCTCTTTTCTTTGCACTGTGCTAATAGAAATGAGCATGAATTTGGTATTTACATAATAAATAATTGCAATCAGATCATAGATGAATTCATCAGAAAGAAAATGCATGTTTAAACAATATTTACTGAAATATTCCAGCTAAGACCAGCACACTAACAATGACTTACATGGCCACATGGTTTCAAACCTTTAGCATTTTCCACATCAACAGCAGCATGATTCATTCTATTGCAAAGCTGCCTTGGACTACAGTTCCTCTTCACCCTTCATCAAAATCAGTGTTTCCAGACATTGTTGGAAGACTATATATATGTGCATTGGATGGGAGGGACAAGGCTTGTTTTGCCATTGTTGCTTTGTTGCTTTCTGTGTTCTGCTTTTTGTTTTGTGTTCTCTGTTGCTCTGTCGAGCATTGTGGCCATGCTATGTTGGCACTGGAATGTGTGGTGACAATTCTGGGCTGCCCCCAGCACCTTGTCGGGTGTGTTGGTTACACAAAGCAATTCACCAGTTGTTTCAATGTACACGTGATAAATAAATTTGAATAATGATAGTACATTGCATTCAGCACCGAAATAATATAGATAATAATCCCTAAAATTCACAAGCCTACAGTCAAGATTACAAATCCGAAAGAGATGAATTAATACCATAAAACACCACTTTAGAGTAATGTGCCACTTAGATAGTTGTTTAAAGCAGTCACATGATTGCCCACATATATTAAATTAGAATATGAATTTATAGAGCATTTATTGTTAGATTATTTGATACCATAAAATGCAACATTAAAATAGCAATGGCTCATTTCAATCCCTCAATCCTGTACCACCAACCAATTACATAAAAACTAATATATATCTAAAGTCAAATGTCCCTGCCTTTCCTCTATATCCCATGAAACCATTACATTGCAAAAAGCATTCAGCTCAGAAATAATAAATTCATTGCCTTAGCATCCACAGCATTTTGCCCTGGAGCTATGATCAATTACATATTTTTCCCCCACATAGGCAAAGGTGTTAGGACTGCAAGTCACACACCTCCTGCTGGGAAAGGTCAGAGGAAGACCAAGAGATAGAATAAAAAGCTGGCAGCCAATACAAGGACACTCATTACAGTGAAGTTAATGGAAGTACCAAACAATCTGCAAAGGCTTCAACAGAGATAAAGAATGTAGTTCTAGGCAGTTACAGGTTTGAGACTAGATTCCTATATAAAACATTAGTGAAGATAGTGAAAGCAGGAAAAAAAAGTGATAAATAGATATTGTAATTGTACTATGTTGGGCTGTGTATAACGAACTATATTGTAAGCAAATTATCTTGAACATAATGTTGCTTTATGAATGATATATTCACTATTTTTACATGAGTATTAGCAGTTCAGAACATTACATATTTTAAAATAATTTAAGTACATCAAGAAATAACAGCAGAGTATAATTTCCAAGGATGTAAATTTACACACAGACTCGTTTGCAACTATTTTGAACACTCTGTTTAAAGTGGACACTGAAGACATCAAAAGCCAGAAGGACTGGACGATTACAGTTGAGGGGGATAATAAATCAGCCATGATGCAATGGCAGAGTAGCCTCGATGGGCCAAATGGTCCAATTCTGCTCCAATTCCTGCTTACAACAGTGATATGCAAAAGAACATCTCTGAATGCACAACATGCGAAACATTGAAGTGGACGGGCTACAGCAGCAGAAGCCGACACCAGGTTCCACTCCTCTGCCTGATAAAGTGTATTGTTGTAGTTTCATCAATATGCCAGTCAGTGGCAGCACTTAGTTAGAAAACTGCAATCAGAGCTTCACAGATATGGAATGCACTAATACAAAATTCACGGAATTGGGTATATTACACTCCCATATAAAGCCAAACAATGCTACTCTATCTAGCAATTTACAGCTCATGTTTTTTTGTTTCCTTCTATACAAATCAACAGTATTTACTTAAATTGAATTTGTCACCTCTTCATTACAAACCTGTACAGGAAACTATAAAAAAAGCAAATTTCCTTACAGGTTTATCACTCCATCACTATTAACAACTATACAAATACCTCTGGAATCAACTATAACCAGTTGCATAAAAATTTCTGGGTACTTTCAACAACACCCCTGGATTCAATGGTTCTCTGTAGCATTGTTGTTAAGAAGAACTTGTCAGGAAAACCAAATTCTGCCAAAATCCCATCATGTGTGTCACTTAGGAGGAAAAAAATCTGAATCTCCTTTGTCATGTTTCAAAGCACTTTAATACATCATAAATATAGAAACATAAGAAACATAGAAAACCTACAGCACAATACAGGTCCTTCGGCCCACAAAGTTGTGCTGAACATGACCCTACCTTAGAAATTACTAGGCTTACCCACAGCCCTCTATTTTTCTAAGCTCCATGTACCTATCCAAAAGTCTCTTAAAAGACCCTATCATATCCGCCTCCACCACCGTTGCCGGCAGCCCATTCCACGCACTCACCACACTCTGAGTAAAAAACTTACCCCTGACATCTCCTCTGTACCTACTCCCCAGCACCTTAAACCTGTGTCCTCTTGTGGCAACCATTTCAGCCCTGGGAAAAAGCCTCTGACTATCCACACGATCAATGCCTCTCATCATCTTATACTCCAAATATACTCAATTTTTAAAAAAATGAAGCACTTAACACCTTTTGAATTCTTAGATTACCCAAATGCAGAACATCACAGTGCACAGAGGGTGGGGTAGTGATTAGGATTTGTGTTACACTTTAAGCATGTTGACAACATCTGTTGGATATATTACTATCAAGAGGACAAGTAATGCTAAGGAAACACAAGATAATGCAGATGGTGGAACTGGGGTAAAAAAACAATGTGCTGAGGATCTCAGTAGGTCATGCAGTGTTGGTGGGGGGAAAACTGTCGATGTTTTGGGTTGAAGTCCTACAGCAGTACGGTTGCCATGTACATCAATCCATAAACGGCAATAGAGAGCAACGTTCATTTTGATGTGAAGAGAGGCAAGGCTGGTAAAACCACTGCACAGAGCTCCACAGACCCAGACTCAATATGACCTCAGGTGCTGTCTGTGTGGAGTTTGCACGTTTTCGCCATGCCTGAGTCAATGTTTTGGGCCAAGACCATCCATAGATGCTACCTGATTTGTAAAAGGCAAGTATAGGATTTGCATTCCTGGGGTCTCATTTGAGTGTGTGTTGCTCAAGATTTCTAGAATTTTTCAGAACCCCTCATTTTTATATTAATTGGCCACTGCATGCAATTAAGTGGTAGAATCTGGAGGGGTGAGGTAGAGACATCAGAGGGGTGGGGAGCAATGAGATTAAAGTAGGATTAGTGTAAGTGGGGGATGCAAAGTTAATGCAGACACAGTGAGCCAAAGGATCTTCTTCTGCCCTGTAGAACTCTATGATGAGGATAGAGTATTTATGAAACCTTTGAAAATAAATCTACTTCTCAACATCTATACTACTCTGAACACAAATAAATACACTGAATTTGAACAAAGCTCATTTAGTAAATATTTAGTTAAAAAGAACAACAGAGGTATATAGTCTGTGTTGATATACAGACTATATATATCAGTCTGAGGTAATGTCAATACAGATTATAACCTCTAATCCTAGATTTGATTGTCAGCCCTTTAACACTACAAATTGCACCAGATATCCTGCCTGATTTGATATGCTGACTCAATTTGTAAAACATTCATCAGAGTTAGTGCTCAAGAACTGACAATCTACTCTAAAATCAGAGGTTATAATCTGTGTTGACGTTACAGCAGATCATTTAAAAGTTTAAGAGTTGTTAAGTAAGAGGTTTTTGCAGATGGTTCAGATAACATTCTACTTTTCTTAAAAACAGTGAGTTTCACATAGTGAACAAAATTTCACGATAAACACAAGTTTGACTGTCCATTGCCACATGTATAGCTGTTGCATTTAGGTTGGCTAACTACTCGTAGTTGGTAACAATGCAAAGCTGTGAGATACTCTTAACATATCCCCTCCAAGACCTGTCAACCAAGACTTGAGTTCTAATATTTCTTTATTTGACTTTGCACTTCTGTAACAAACCTTAGGATGCTTTTCTACATTACTGAAACCAAAGAAGTGCAGATTATTACTGCTGTTAATGAGCTGAGTTCCATAATTAAACAAGGCTTTGGCTAGATAGAAAGGGGTGGTGGGACTGAGGAGGAACATAAAGAGATTTGCATTGCTCCATCACTAGCTACTGTGGTTTATTGCCTTGGCCCAAATCCCTTCAGAATTACCTTCCTAAACCCTGACACACACGCACACGCACACGCACACGCACACGCACACACACACACACACACACACACACCTTACTTCTGTCTGCCTGTCCACAAATCTGTGCATCTACAAGTCTGGGTGATACTTTCTGTTGTTCAATATGATATTTATCAGATTTGTGTTTGCTATATGCCTTTCACTATTTCATTGGACAGAAATAGGCTGGAGCCAGTAGCTCTGAAAGGAACAGCTGACATTTATCCATTTAGATGGGCAAGTCTGGGATATCTCCTGCCACCCTTCCAAATGAACTCCTGACCTACATGATAGATTTGGGGTGATGCATCCATTAATTAGCTCTCACTGCTGCCTTGTTTTGCAGAGATTCTCCGCACTTACACTGTGGAGATCCTCTTTCAAATCCCTCATCAAATCAGAGCTGGCACAGGATCCAAACCCCTGACGATTTCAATAGAATTAATGGGTGTAAAATGAGTGACAAAGGGGGAGGCAAGTTCCTTGTTTTTCTTAAATTATGTTCCTTCAGTTTAATTGTTTCTTCTTATGAATGCATTTATGAAAGCTTATTTTTAATATTTAGCAATTTTTTAAATTTACCTCTGTTTTAATATCTTTAAATATTTCACAATGTCAAAGATACTTAAAAACTAACAAATTATCCTCACCGCCTTGACAACCTGCAATAATGGAAACTAGGTTTAGCCATCTGATAAATCCTCAAGAGCCTTTCAGGCTTCCAGAGTGTGCAGTTGGAGGCCCTCTGTTGCACAAGCCACAAAGCTGGAGCCCACAATACAGTTCGGGCTTTCTGCATCAAGATCAGTTGAACAGAGAAAAAAGGGAGAGCATGGCTAAAGGATGAACGTGCCTTGCATTTTGCTGTTGTTTGCTCCAGGTGAGCAGAAAATAATCCAAATCACAATAAAGGTTCTCCAAATTCCTAAGAACACAGCATTTTTTATTACTCATTATTATTACTTAAAGAACTTAGATGGGGGCATCACAATAGTGTAGCAGTTAGCACAACGTTATGACAGCTCGGGCATCAGAATCCAGAGTTCAATTCTGGCACTGTTTGTAAGGAGTTTGTATGTTTCTCCCCATGACCACGTGGATTTACCCCGGGAGTTCCAGTTTCCTCCCACATTCCAATGACAGACCGGTGATGGTTAATTAGTCACTGTAAATTGTCCTGTGATTAGATTAAACTGGTGGTTTGCTGGTGGTGCAGCTCGTTGGGCAGGAAAGGCCTGTCCCATACTGCATCTTGAAATGAAATAAAATAAATAGATAAAGTGGCATTAATAGTTCACAGATCCTAATATAATAAAACTATACCATTGCTATTAATAGATCTTCAAACTATACAATGCTGTTCAGTTCATTTGAAGTTTGCTATGAATTACCAAGCTGGAAGCAATTTTCTTTTACTATCATTCATTACAACAGAATACCCAGAGGCAACTGGAATGAAGTCAGGTATCACAGGAAATTGGCCTTTATGGTTACTGAGAGCACTGAATTCCCACTAAAGTATAAACAGTGCAAACAGAAAAAAAAACACACATAATTTCATCCAGCAGTCCACAGTTAACAAACCTGCCATGAAGTCAGCCAAATGGTGGCAGCATCTTTTCAAAAGGAAAGTTAACCTCGTGTAAAATTATATACAGTATAACTCCACCATGGGTGCTCCCAAGCCTGCTGTAAAAGGACAAGGATTGCACACAGTGCCAGAAACCACATCTTGTAAAAACTCAGCACTACAAAAATGCCACAGAAGCTCTGGAGCCCTTGTCCCTGAGAGAGGAAGGGTCTTCAAAGAGTGGCCCAGGACAGAGGACTCTGATGAGATGTTGTCAGTGTCTATGGCCCAGTAGAGTTGATGGGATTAAATATATTATTTTTATTATGAAATGTATGTTGTTATTATTTGTTAATTTATTTGTGGTATAATTACTTTGTGGTGTGTGAGAGTTATATGTACTGTGTTGTACACTTTGGTCCAGAGGAACATTGTTTCGTTTGACAGTATACATTTGAATGATAATAAACTTAAACTTCGCACAGCAACACTTTAAAAAGAACAGATTAGCATGATTGGTGTACAGCTGATTATCTAGATAAAATCCTAGGGGTTAGTTCACAATCATATTTGGCATTCAGCAAAATTCTCTCATGAGACTCTGGTTTCACTTCTTCCTGTGAGAATCTAGATTGTTGAGGATGCCATTGTCTACCTGCTGAACCGTGTCTACACCCACCTGGACAAGCCGGCGAGCTTCCTACCTGTGGCCATCAAACTTTACAACTCCTCCCTCGGAGTGTCAGACACCCTGAGCCAATAGGCTGGTCCTGGACTTATTTCCACTTGGCATAACTTATTATTTAATTATTTATGGTTTTATATTGCTATATTTCTACACTATTCTTGGTTGGTGCAGCTGTAACGAAACCCAATTTCCCTCGGGATCAATAAAGTATGTCTGTCTGTCTGTTTAATTTAAATGTGCTAATTTCTGCTCCAGAACTGCTCATACAGAGCAAGATCTGGATTTGAACCGTCTGAGAATGCAAACTGAACAACTGTCATAAAGAATATACCATATCCAACTGAAATGGTGCTCATAGATTAGATGTATATTAGCGAGAAGCACAAATATAAACATTCAGCAATTTAATCTGATGTACGTTTCAATGAAATCTCATCAATCTGATACATTAACTCTGCTACCCTCTTCATCAGTGCTGCCTGATTTGCTGAACACACGCAGCATACTTAGTTTTTATATTAAACCTATACGGGTATTTGACAGACAAGCAGATCTAATCCTATATAGGTAATATAAACAGAAATAATTTTAGATGCCTTTATAAATAACAGTTTACAAGCCAACCTGCCTTTTTAGAAGGTATAGAATGCACTCAGAAGGAAATTATAATGCATGCACATTTTTTCGATACCATCATGGCTTAATTGAAGCAAATGTCCAAACAGCACATAAGCAGTAAATATTAGAATATAGATCATTACACCACAGTATAGTACAGGCCCTTCAGTCTGTGCCAGCCTTTTAACCTAATCTAAGATCAAACTAACCCTTCCCTTCAATATTGCCCTCCATATTTCGATAATCAATGCGCCAATTCAAGAGTTTTCTGTATGCTGCCAAAGTATCTGCCTCTACCACCACCCCTGGCAGGTTACATACACCCACCACTCCCTGTGTAAAGAACTTGCCTCTGACATTTCCCTATACTTTTCTCCAATCACCTTAAAATTATATCCCCTTGTATTAGCCAGTTCCGCCCTGGGGAAAAGCTTCTGGCTGCTCTCTTATCATTTTGTAGTACACCTCTATCAAGCCACCTCGCATCGTCCTTTGCTCCAAATAGAAAAGCCCCAGCTTACTCAACCTATCTTCATAAGACATGCTCTCTAATCCAAATAGCATCCTGGTAAATCTCTTCTGCTTAGAAGCTACTTAAAACATCCAATTCCTTCTTATAATGAGTTGACCAGAACTGAACACAATATTCCAAGTGTGGCCTAACCAAGGATATTATAGAGAAAATTAGAGATCTTTACACTGCAGAAGTTGGAGCTGTGGTTAAGTTGCTGGCCTAACATCCAAAGATCTGGTAGTGAGCCAGAGGCACATGTTCGAATATTACCATGGCATCTGCAGTATTTAAATTCAACTAATTAAATAAATATGGAATAAAAAAACCAGCATCAGTGAAGTTGCCCATGAAAGCACCATAATGTCAGAAAACCCCATCTGGTTCCTAATGACCTTTAAACAAAGTAAACAACCATTCTCTTCTATCTGGCCAAATGCGAACCTGCCTGGATCCACAACAAAATGGCTGACTTTTAACGGCTCCGTTAACCATTCAGAAGCAATTAGGGATGGGTAACAAAAAGGTTGGTGTCATCAATTAACATAAAACAATGTTCCCCGGTTAATGGCCACTCTGACCTTTTTGTTTAAAAAAATGGGCAGTTCTATCCTTAATGAACTCAGTTGGTTAACTTCTGATTTTTTTCTTCAATTTAAAAAAACTCTTAGGCACATGGTTGATAGAAAGATGGAGGGCTATGTAGGAGAGATTGGTTAGTTTAGTCTTAAAAGTAGGTTAAAGAAGTCAGCACCACATCGTGGGCTGAAGGACCTGTATAATGTTGTTCTATGCTCTAATACTGAAGTCAAAGGACACAAACTCACAAAGCTATTCGGATCCATTCTATATTATGAGAATACTTGTATTCAATGTTATATCTGTCAAAAATAATCAGTTTGAACTTGGAGTTTGCTATGAGTTGGAACACAAACTATGACACCTTACTTCCATTACTTGGCAAATTAAAGTATCACAAGTCAGTATATTTCATAGTAAGTATTAAATATAACACATTGTGATCCAAATTTAAAGAAAGATGCATTAAAAGTCAGATTGATGTTGCTGGAGTTCATCACGGAAGGGCAAGGCTCTTCCTTGCCATGCACTCTATAGTAAGAAAGCTTTCCTCCAAGATGGAATATTAAAGTAGACAGCTTCTCAATACTCTGTCGTTGTTTGTGATTTTGCAATATATTTTCTTGCACTAAAATTAAGTTAATTAAACAATGGTTGTTAGTCAGTCTCTATTATTTATAGTTTTGCATAAATTCTATTGTATCTCTCTATTTTCCTGAAAACGCCTGCACGAATCTCAAGGTAGAGTATGGTAACACACGTACTTTGATAACAAATTTACTTTGAAGTCATACTGAGGTATTTGAAAGTTAAGTGAATGAAGTATCTTCCTATGTTTGCAGACAAAATAGGACAATAAATAAAGAACTTTCTCATCAGAATCAGATTTAATATCACCAGCATATGTCATGAAATTTGTTGACTTTATGGCAGCAGTACAATGCAATACATAATAATAGAGAAAAAAATAGTGAATTATAGTAAATACATATACATTAAATAGTTAAATTAAATAAGTAGTGTAAAAATAGAAATAAAAAATGTAGTGAGGTAGTGCCTTCACAATTCTGTAGCTCCTTCCCGATGGTAGCTATGAGAACAAGCCATGATATGGATGATGGGAGTCATTAATGATGGACAGCACCTTTTTGAGGCATCACTCTCTTAAAGATGTTGTAGATACTACAGAGGCTATTGCTCATGATGGAGCGAAGTTTACTACTCTCTGCAGCTTACTTCAATCCTGTGTAGTAGCTAGATGGTGATGCAGCCAGTTAGAATGCTCTCCATCGCACTGCTGTAGAAATTTGAGTGTTTTTGGAGACATAGCAAATCTTCTCAAATTCCTATTGAAATATTGCCGCTGTCCTGCCTTCTTTGTAGCTGCAACAATGTTGGGTCCATGTTAGATCCTCAGGTATATTGATACCCAGGAATTTGAAATTACTCACTATTTTTTACTTCTGATCCCTCTATGAGGACTGCTGTGCTTCCTCATCTCACCTGTTCTGAAGTCCACAATCAGTTGCTTGGTCTTAATGACCTGAGTATTTTAGAGTACTTTTTCATTTCTATTTTTGCATTAGTTATTTGATATTTTAGAGCGCAGCTGATAATATTTTAAAGTCTGTAAATTTTCTATTCATTCTCAGCAATGGAAGTGATAGACTCACAACAAGTTGAACAATGTGAAACTATTCAAAACAGTACGTGTTAGCTTATATATGCATATTCTCACCTTTTTCAGTTTCCAGGTCTCAAAGGCAGCTTTGAATGCAAATCACTGTCATTAAATATTTCACTTGCCTTTATTAGTCAAGGCATTGAGTTCAAAAGTCTGTTAGTTTTCTTGTAGCTTTCCGCAGTATTACATACAGTTCTGGTCACCCCATTATAGAAGGATGTTGAGGCTTCAGGAAGGGGCAGAAGATGTTTTCCAGGATGTTACCTGAATTAGAAGGCATGTACTATAACAACAGGTTGGACAAATTTGGGTAGTTTTCCTGGGAGCAGTACAGGCTGAGGGGAGATCTGAAAGAGGTTTATAAAATTATCAAAGACATAGATAGTGTAGACAGACAATATCTTTGTCCAAGGGCTAAAATGTCTAATACTGGAGGGCATGCACAGAGGGTGAGAGGAAGTAATTTCAAAGGAGATGTGAGGGGGGAGTGTTTTTTTTACACATAGAGAGTGGTGGGAGTCTGGAATGCAATGTCTGGGGTGATGGTAGAGGCAGAAATACTAGAGATTTTTAAGAGATATTTAGATAGGAACATGAATGTGAGGAAAATGGGAGGACGTGGACATGGAGGTTAGTTTAGTTAGACATTCAATTACAATTTTAATTGCTTCAGCAAAACATTGTGGGCTGAAGGGCCTGTTCCTGTGCTGTACTGCTCTGTGTTCTATGTTCAGGGCTATGTTCTATATTCCACAAAAGCTCTTTATTCATCTTACTCATCCTTATTCAACTTTTTATTGATACTTTTAAACATCTGGAAACACATTACAAAATATAGTATATAATTTTGTGCTAACAAAATTAAAAGGAAGGAGAATAAATGCTGCATTCACAAGTTGCAAGTTAATCACATGAGGAACTTATCTGACAGCTACAGAATTGCAATACAATCCTTTACAAATGAATGCTCCACAATTTATAATTATTTATCATACATTATATTATAGGAAGGGGAAGCAATTTTTGTTGAATATAAATAATAAAATTAACACAATGCAAAAATTTTCATCGTAACAAGCACAAGGTGCTGGAGGAACTCAGCAAGTCAGGCAGCATCTATGGAGAGCAATAAAGAGCCGGTGTTTAGGGCTGAGACCCTTCATCAGGCCCAATCAATTGATTTTACAACATCTCAACCAATTCCGATGAATCACTTCTAACTTTGTGTATTCAGGACGTTAAGCTTCCTTTCCCTAAATCAGTTTCTGTATCGCATCTTTGTATCCGAAATAAAGCTAGGATTTCTTGGATTTAGTTGATATTGGCACAAACATCTCAAACAAAACACTGTTCATTTTCATTTTGAAGCTGCAAGACTTCAAAATGACACTAATTTTCAAAACAGACTTTCCCCCATGAGCTCATTATTTTAATAACAAAAAAACTGAGACCATGTGGCTTTAATATATTAAAGTATTCAATAGCTGCTGTTCTTTCGAGTCTCCTGTGCTTTCATAAGCACTAAGACTTCTGCATTTGGATAAATGTACTAATGTATCCACAGCAGAACAAGATATGACTGAACAAAAGTGCAATCATTTTATAATCAACTTCGACTTTGGATTCCATTCATGGGACCAGAATGTCACCTGAACATCTCTAAGGTATCGTAACCTCCAAGAGAAAGAAAGTGTTTTGGAACAAATGATTTTAAAAAACTCTGTTCTCCTTATTTCTCATTTCTTAATCTTTACCCATTGTTTTCTGTAATCTAATGCAATATTGCAGAGGAAGGCAAAAATATATTTTCATTGGAATATTCATGTATAAATTTTCAAGACATGTACAATTGCTCTCCACTTAGTTCCTCCAAATGCATATTCACGTTCTGGCAAAAGTAACTTGGAACTTGGACTTGTAACATTTTACAGTAACAATACCAAAAGCAGTATAGTTAGGATAAATGCCAGTAGGCCTTTTCCACTAAGGTTGGGTGAGACTATAATAGGAGGTTATAGTTAAGGGTGAAAGGTGAAATATTTAAGGGGAACATGAGGGGGAACATCTTCACTGAGAGGGTGGTGGGAGAGTGAAACAAGCTGCCTGTGCAAGTGGTGGATGAGGGTTTGATTTCAACATCCAAGAGAACTTTGGATAGGAATTATATGGAAGACTAACATTCAGGTGTGGGTCAATGTGACTAGGCAAAATAACAGTTCAGCATGGATTAGATGGACTGAAGGGCCTGTTTCATTGCTATAGTGCTCTATGACTATAACACAGTGGATCTTTGTTGCAATGATGTGTGTTCAAAATGATAATATATTAAAATAATAGACATCCAAGTACAATGGCCATCCTATTAATCAGTTCTGAAATAATTTATTCTCTATAAGATTCAAGTTACCTATTCTTCAATTTGTAGTCGATACACCAAGCCCTGTTGCACATTTGGTAGTTACATAAATTGCTTCCTGTCACATATTGTCATCTTGCTCGAGAACTGAAATTACCTGCTCTACGAAAGGAGAATGAAAATCATTTATGCTTATTTGCATGATTCCTGGCTGAGACGGAGGAAGGAACAAAAGTAGTAGGTTGATAGTAAAGGTTACAAGTTCGAGCCCAAGTTATTTTTGCCAGAACATGAATACTAAATTTGAAGTATTGCAAACTTCATTTCCAGATAGTTTTACAAAAAGTATGCTATAATAGTGTACAAGTAATAATGGATTTGTTCATTCTAGTCAAATTTATGGTCCTGATGCCAACACCTAAACTTGAAGTATTCCTGCATGGGATATTGTAACCACTGAGACAGAATTACAGATAGGTTCTGTATCTTTTAAGGAAGGCAGTCCGACAAGGTAGTTTAAAGATATAACAATTTTTATTAGCAAACAGCAGTTATGTTAAAAATGTTGTACATAGAGAAGCAAATCAGATTTCACATAAAATACATCAGAACAAGTAAAGTGCAATTAAGTGTGTTAGGTAAAGTTACTATACCAGTGTAATAAAGCACATCAATGCCTCAAGTTTACATAAAAATTTAAGGATGCCTGCCCTTACAAGTACCACAAACTCATGCTGAGCAAAAGGCATTAAATAAAAGGCTAAAGCAGTGACTTACACAAAGACTAAACAAAGTACACTGCAGATGCTGTGGTCAAATCAACGCCTACAAACAAGCTGGAGGAACTCAGGAGGTCAGGCAGCATTCGTGGAAACAAGCAGTCAATGTTTCAGGCCAAGACCCTTCGTCAGGACTGAAACGCTGACTGTTCGCTTACGCAAAGACTGTCCTGCAATATACAAAGGGAGCTGTGTAAGTAACACACCTCACACAGGTGCACATGGTCACTAAAATAAATTAACCGAAAGCATCAGCAATGTTGCCACTTCCCTCTCCTTCTGGACTAGACAATGGCCTATACACATGTAGGGCCATGCTTTCAAGGCCACTTGGCGAGGAAGGTCCCACACTACCTTTCTTGCCAGAAACAACAGGCTCAATTCTCTGTTCCACCTGGCTACAATATCTAAGCCAGAATGGATGACGTAGATCCTTGCATTGGGAGTATTAAATGTACTCCAACATTCATGGTGTTATTTGTGAAACTATTCATGACACAATTCCTGGGTATCTGAATGGTCTTTCCAAACTTCAAGGGTAATCATCTAAACCAGAGGGCAATGTATTTTTTTAAACAGCAAACAATGCAGGGAAATGCACAATGAACAAAAAAAGCACTCACACACACTTACATATCAAGTACATGTGTGCTTCTGGTCAGCTGACTTGCTGTCTGCCTGATGACAGGGTCAGAGCTGGACTTTATCTTGGTTTGTCACATGCCAAAAAGAACGTGAAACCCCTTCAATGCAGTGAAAACATATTCAGATGTATTCTTCCATGTGCACGTGCTTTTTTAATGAAAACAGAGCCTGCTGCAAAGCCAGCAGAACAATCAGAACCCTGTGCCTCTTCCTCACTGCCATCTTGTTTCCAGTCTCCACCTATCAACAAACATTGACCCAGAAGTTAAACCAGCCGCATATCATCTCCATCTAAGAGATTAAGTTTCACATCATCCCTCCTGATGAAGGAAAGCTTATGACTTATTTTATTTATTTTTCTATTTAGAGATACAGCATGGTAACAGGCCCTTCCGGCCCATTGAGCCTGTGCCATCCAATTACACCCATATGACCAATTAACTTAGTGAATGTGGGAGGAAACCCATGCAGTCAAAGGGAGAACATACGAATTCCTTACAGGCAGCAATGGTGCTGAACCTGGGTCACTGGCAGATAGAAAGAAATGGGCGTTAAAAGTAAGATTTATAATCTTATCTATGATCTGAAAAGATTGTTGTCAAGGAGTAGCCAAGGAGATTTCCTAATGTGATTAGCTGTGATTGTGCATATTAATGGTATGTGCATTTTTTTTTTTTTTAATCATTTGTTAAGAAATATAATTTTGATTTAGGTATTTCAATGTGGTTTAGAATATGTGTTACTGCTTTTAGAACATTTTAGTGTATATTTATTTGGGAAGTGGAGTAGATACGTAGGACTTGATACAGGAGTATCCAGGGGAAGTACATGTTCCCATCATTACAGATAATGAGAGCAAAAGATTCTCCAAGAATAACCACTTTGGTCCGGAATATTAATCCAGCATCAAACCACTTACAATAATTTATACAAGTCCTGATGAAGAGTCTTGGCCCAAAATAATGACTATTTATTCCTCTCCATAGAATGTTAACTATTTATTCCTATCCATAGAGTGTGCATGGCCCAAAATAATGACTATTTATTCCTCTCCATAGAACGTTAACTATTTATTCCTATCCATAGAGTGTGCATGACCTGCTGAGTTCCTCTGGCATTGTCAAGAATTCTTCTTCAGAAGAGGTGATATTCATCGATGTTC
The DNA here is from genome assembly GCF_048418815.1 of Hemitrygon akajei. Lineage (NCBI taxonomy): Eukaryota > Metazoa > Chordata > Chondrichthyes > Myliobatiformes > Dasyatidae > Hemitrygon > Hemitrygon akajei. The sequence continues at coordinate 43,840,330 of NC_133152.1, read as the reverse complement.
AGAGCCATTAGCAGCTTTCCAGAAAATGACCCAACCCAAAATCCATACAATGAAAAATGGAGAACTTACAGACTTACTGAATACAGAACTTACAACTTACAAGTAGTAAGTAGCCTTCAAATAATATATGTAATGAATGGAGTAAGCAAAGGAGGGTTTAATTATTTACATTTCATATTCTACAACATGATCATCACCAAATTCTCTACCAATATCCTGTGGTATCATAACTGACCAAAAGTTTAACTTTACCAGACACATAAATGTCACTAAGGACACAGGCAGATTTCTACAGATGTATCGTGGACAACATTCTAACTGGCTGCATCACCGTCTGGCAGGGGAGGGGGCGGCTCTGCACAGGATCGAAAGAAGCAGCAGAGAGTTGTAAAATTAGCACCATCATGGGCACTACCCTCCATAGTATCCAGGACATCTTCAAGGAGATGTGCCTGAAAAAGGGCAGCATCCATCATTAAGGATCCCCACCACCCAGAACATGCCCTCTTCTTATTGTTAACATCAGGAAGGAGGTACAGAAGCCTGTAGGAACACACTCAACCATTCAGGAACAGCTTCTTCCCCTATGCCATCCAATTTCTGAATGGACATTGAACCCATGAAGACTACCTCACCATTTTATTTATATTTTTGCACTACTTATTTAACCATTTAATATGTGTGTGTGTGTGTAATATATATACACACACAGTAATTCATTATTTTCTACATTATCACGTATTGCAATGTACTGCTGTCACAAAGTTAACAGATTTCATAACAAATGCTGGTGATATTAAACCTGATTCTGATTATCTGATGTGCTGCTGTGAAATACTCTATAATGACTCAAAGAACTAATGAGTACAGGTTTCCCCCGCTATTCAAAGGTACAGCGTTCCTATGAAACTGTTTGTAGTCGAAATGTCATAAAGCGAAGAAGCAATTACCATTAATTTATATGGGAAAAATTTTTGAGCGGTCCCAGATCCAGAAAATAACCTACCAAATCAAACCAAATAACACATAAAACCTAAAATAACACGAACATATAGTAAAAGCAGGAATGATTTGATAAATATACAGCCTATATAAAGTAGAAATATTCTATGTACGGTGTGGTTTCACTTATCAAGATCGGGAAGACAGCGAGCCAAAATCGACGTGGAGAAAAAAAAAATCGGCACGTACACGCATATGCACGTATACGCATGCGCGCACAACTGCCCACACAAGGATGGTCATGGTAGTCTTTCTCAGGGTAACACACGTATGAAGTTGGTGTCTTTTTTTGTAAAAGTGAAAATCCTCTTTGGTTAGCGAAAACAAGTACTAATATAGGTCTTTCGTAACAGCGAGCCACCTGTAATCTGAGTAACCTACAGAAAGTGATCCACCTTGTGATTCTCCAAAGTTTATCCAACACCTACAAGACTTGCTTCAGGAACGTGATGGTTTATTCTCCAGTTGCCAAGAAAAGCAATTTAAAGACACCCACTAAAGGCTGATTCATCGACGCCGTAGCTAACACGTACCCTATGCCATACCCTCTCCAACGTAGACCGCAACAACTGTGATTGGTCCACTTGGTAGCATTGCATTTCCTCCTACGCATTTCCGGTTGCTTCTTCTCCAACATGTCTGTAGGCTGTGCGTACACCAATGCGAAATAGATGAACCAAATCATCAAATCTACCTGCCGACATGTGAAAATGTTTGAAATGCATTTCTTCGTCCATGTCTATCACGAAGAAACTCAATACAGTGGCATAGAAACCCCACCACCAACTAGCATTTTGGCGCACACCAACGCATGCTCGCTACGGCGTAGAGCAACGTAGAAGTGAAAATCAGGGTTATGGCATAGACTGCGGCATAGCCCGTACGCACAAGTATAATTAAGCTGGACACCATCCAGCTTCACTGATATCAACAAATGAAACAACTGGTTCCTTCAACACAAACAGTGGTTGCAGTGCACAGCAATTTGCCACAGCTACTGTACCAGTATCTCACTAAGTAGCACATGGTTAGTGAGCACCAAGAACACCAATATTTACAAGCTCCCTTCTAAGTTACACACTGTGCTGACAAGGAAATACAAAGTGTTCCTTTGTTGATGTTGGGTCTAAAATGAGGAACACTCTGTCCACTGGTATTATAAGATCACTTTCAGCAATACTGAAGCAGTTCATGAAGGCATCACAAGACCATTTCTCAATGACAATTAATGCTGCTGATGCCAGCATTATCTCATAAAATGAACCGAAAAACAAAAACACAAGCTATCATATCATACAAGTCCTGACAAAGGGTCTCGGCCCGAAACGTCAACAGCGCTTCTCCCTATAGATGCTGCCTGGTCTCCTGCGTTCCACCAGCATTTTGTGTGTGTTGCTTGAATTTCCAGCATCTGCAGATTTCCTCGTGTTTGCCTATCATATTTTATATTGATTTTGACTTTATAAATCTTCATGTGTAGGATTCTTAACTAAAGTTAAAATCAGTTGTTGAACAAAAATTTCTGTCTTATTGATGTTACAACAAAACAAATATTTGAAGCTGCTATCTATTCAGCTACACACAAGTGAGAGGAAAATTATCAGTTTATACTGAGGCACCACTTTGTATAAACCCTCTTCCATCAGCAGCTTTACAAAAACACAGCAAAACTGTAAATGCAATAACATAGAGCAGATATAAACATTAAAGGAGGTAGACACAATCATTTGGACATACACGAGTTACATAGCAATGCTGGATAAGGATGAAACATTTAACATCGATTTCTAAAAGTTATCTACATTTCCACAAATCACTCCCAGCATAAGAAATCCCTGAAGGGAAGAGATTCATATTGCATAACATACAGTGTATTTTGCTTTTTTAAACTGTTCTAGACAGCTCTCCACATTATCTGTTTAATATCTTCAACCTTAATTAAACTATTAAGTAAAATCTGGCAAGTTTAAAAAAAAATTGTGCTGGGACATTAAGCGACAGAAAAGCCATTTATTTAATTAATTTCATATAAAGAATGTGGATAAACTTTTGTATGTTTCAAACTTTTCTTTCTGAATATATTCTTAATGCTCATCTGTAGTAATTTACTTTGTTTCTAAAATTGTACTTTAAAACAACCATCAGAAAATACAAAAGAACTTTCACTGGTACCTAATGTTTTCCAAACATCAGATATTCCTAAAATAAAGGACCTTAATTTTAAGAATGATGGATTTAAAATACAGTGAATAGTATTTAGTCGTTCATATTTTTAATTTTTTAAAAGATTCAACTATTCCCAAAAAAGAGATAGGAAATTAATGTGACAAAGGATTGAACCCTTTTATTTTATTAACGACTTCACAACATATCTTATTCATGTACTTTTCCTGCCAACATTTAACAGAAGAAAATGCCATACTGTAAGAAGATCTCATTGTCACAACATGACATTTAGCAATATGCACAATCACAGCTGCTCTCATTTGGATATCTCCTCGGTTACCACTTGACAACAATCCTTTCAGATCAACAAAATGGTACAAGTGACCACAGATGTTATACTGACTATGGCAGGCTGGCCCCTTTGTTTGGACCATGCATTCATGGGTCTTACCTACACTATTTATATTTAAAATCTCCGCAAGCTTCGAAGGCAATTTGGCCATCTGTCACCTCGACTATTTCTTGTGACTATGAATATTAGCTGCACCAGGCAGAGAGTCTCTGGCAGGCAAATAGTGAATAAACCAGTCAGATGTTCAGGAAATGATTTGCTTCCTAGGTTTCATGTTGGAATCAATTTCCTTTTATTTAGATATTAGTCCCCATAGGTAGATCGAAGATACAGTGTTCTTTGCAGTGACTCAAATGGGAACAGTGCAGTGTATAATGAAAATACATTCTTCATAGCATCTGCTTTACATAGCACGGTCTGCTCGTAAAATTTAAATTTTTACGATGGTTAATCAATGTAGGAGCATTATAGAGCTGTCTTCCCCTATTTTACTCTTCTATTGGTAGTGTTGGCAAATTTAATAAATACAGAGAAAGCACAATAAATGCTGCAACACATTAAACACCAGAAATAATTGATCACTGTCCTTCATAACTAAAAGATGTTAATTTGACATCATTGCAAACTCACAGCTCTATCTTTACACAAAGTCAAACATTAGCTGCCAGCTAAAATCTGAATTATTTGCACAAAAGTCATTTTAATCAAAGAGAGGTCATTTACTTCAGCATGCTTTTGGGTGTTTGCCACCGCTAACAGCTATTCAATCTTATCTATCCACATCTTTTTCCTTTCAGTTTTCTGTAATCAGCTGATGACTGGAGTAAAATTTCTTGGACAGAGCTTCCCTGCTGTACTTTATTTGAAATTTCTAATTCTGCATTTTTTCCTGATGACCTGAACATTGATTTCTCTAACTTTCCTCCCATTAATTTCTCCCCTTTCCTACTCTTTTTCTCTATTCCTCATTATGTCTCCACTCTTACCTCTTCTCTCCTCCTCAGCTACCCATCACCTCCCTCAGGTGCCCACCTCCTTCTTTCTTCCATGATCTACATTCCTCTCCTATCAGATTTCTTCATCAGCCCTTTATCTCTTCCACCTATCATCTCCCAGCTTCTTGCTTCATCCTCCCTCCTCCACCTAGCTATCTTCCCCCTCACCGGGTGGCACCCATCTCACCAACCAGCTTGTACTTACCTTCTTACCCGACCCCACACTTATTCTGGTTTCTTCACCCCAACCCCCCACACTTCCAGTACTGATGAAGGGTCTCCTTCCGAAATATCGATTGTTTATTCCTCTCCATAGATGATGTCAGACCTGTTGAGTTCCATCAACGTGTTGTGTGTGTTGCTCTGGATTTCCAGCATTTTCAGAATCTCTTGGATGAGTCAGATTCTTCCCTGTGTAAAAAAAAACCTATCTCTGACATCCCCCAGACTTAGCTCCACTCACCTTAAATGGATATCCTCTGGTGTTGGCCAGTATCGCCCTGGGAAAAAAGCTGCAGCTGTCTATTCTACTTGTGCCTCAAAAGGATGTGCCTTACCTTCTAATGTGTTACGTCTCAAATCCGCTTTCATTCCTACACAGATAAATGCAACACACTCTATAGAGCATAGGATTTCTTCCTTGACCCCCAAAGAGAAAAAATGGATGGAGAACTGCAGGGTTAAAGACATTACCTTCATTTTTCTGAAAAGGATTAAAATTCAAAACCAGCAATGTCTAAACTGGAGCTCCCTATAAAGGCTGCTATTTGCCTAGTACATCCACTACTATTTCATTTGCTGGATGTACACAATCACTACGTACAGTGAAGCAGATCTTGTAGGCAACAAACTTGCTTTCAGTGAAATCATTCTTCAATGCAACCATGAAAGCTGCAATACCTATTCATGGGCTACACGATCAAATCATAGAATTACAGAGCAGTCAGGCACTGACAGAGGCTATTCAATCCAGAGTGAGCTCTTTCAAAGAATCACATAATCCATCTATCTCCACAGCTTCTTCCCTATTTTTCCATAGCTTTTCCTCCTTCTGAAAGGCTGAAGGGGGTTGCATGTCCTACTCTTGCTCCTCATCCATGAATGTTTATGTAAAAACGGAAACTTTTTCAGACTCTTGGGATGGGATTCCCAAAATTTTTATGTTTTTTCAATTTTATTTCACAATACAGCGCAGAATAGGTCTTTCTGGTCTCTTGAGCCATGCCACCCCCTCAATCCCACACCCCAATTAAGTTTAAACTAATCACAGGACAATTTACAATGACCAAATAATCTACCCAGTACGCCCTTGGACTGTTGGAGAGAACCAGAACACCCCAGGAAAACCCATGCATTCTATGGGGAGGATGTACAGAGATTCCTTACAGAACAGAGCAGGAATTGAACTCCAAACTCTGGAACACCCCAAGCTATAACAGTATTGTGCAAACCGTTATGCTACCATGGCGCTTGAACAATATGGGGCAGATTGAAGCAGCAGGAGTGAAGAGGAACTTAGAAAAAGAGAGGCAAGCTACTAGATAGTTAAATACAAAGAAAAGTAAAAATAGATTCAGAGAATGGGAGCTGAACAGGAGAAAAAATGCAATACAATGAAACAGACGTGAGTGCAATTTTTAAAAAACGATACAAAGGAAATAAGCATTACTGTATTAGCAAAATATCTTTTGCTTTTCAAGTGCTGGGATAGATTTTATAGTCTACATATGTAAATAAATGTACATGTTATTACTGATTAAAATGTTCATTTGGATAGAACTTTGGAACAATTTATAGTCCTTTTACTAAACATTTTAAGTCATAGATTATAATTTAATTGCAAGGTAACTTTAAATCTGAAAAAAACCCTTTGGAAAACCTGTGTTCAAGCAGAATTTTAAAATAGATATTTTGATTGGCTGGCTTTTTTTTAATTCACCTGTTTTTTGGAGTGTGAAATGTATGCAACCTTAGACCATGAATAATGTTAAAAAGTGGAACAATATTCCCAACGATTTACCACACACATACATAGCCTGCGTGCCTTTTACAACTGGCTAACATCTTATTGTCCTCATGATAGGAAAAATCGAACTGATAGAGTCTCCATATCAAAAACTGGCCACTACCTACTGTATAATTTCACAGGATTTTATAAAGTGCTCACAATCTTGTAGAAAAATGTTTCCATGTTGGCCATAAAGCAGATTTAATCAAAAAGCTGCTCAAAATATTGTGAAAAGACTGATTATTGTTTGGGGATGCATTATTTAACTCCATACATTTTTAATAGCTTTGAAATTGGCCTATGCAGGCTAACAAAAACAGAATGTTGCAACATTAATGCACAAGCCAGTAACTCCTGAATTATTGCACAGCAAAAAACTGCCAGGTACTGCATTTCTAAAATAGGTCATAAATGCAAGATCAATATTGTACAGTAAATGGGACTTTTCATCATGGATGGGATATGAGCTATGCTCATACCTATTTATGAGATACATTATATATTGTGTGACCATGTACACTACCCCTACTAGCACCACAAGTATTCTTTTTAAATTAAAGGCTATTTCTACAACAACCCTGCTCTCAACATAATGCACCACTTTTCAATTCTTCAGACCAGGAGAATACAATAAAGTGCATCTTTAAAAAGAATAGCCTTATCTAAAGGCAGAGCCATCTGCAAGAGATTAGCAAATAGCAACAAGCCCTGATTGCTTATCTCAACGCACATACATGGTTACAAATGCCTAACTTGATTGAGCGAGGTAATGGAAAACAGGAAATGAGAAGGCTTGGTTAAGCCACAAATAATCGATCACTATATTCAGTGAAGTGCGAGTTGAGCTGCGCTAAGCTGCTTGGGGTATCAAATACATCAATCGCTTCACTGGAATAAATAGCAAGGCCCAACCATTCAGCCATATCTGGTAATCTCTCCTCAGAAACTCAAAAGGTTGTCTTAATCTTATCTTAATGATACTGCATTTGGACATTAATTATTCCTTGCATTGGTTATTTTATCTGTTAAATGCAAATGATGTTGGAATCAGTTCAAATGGATGAATCTCACTATCCACATTTCAAATTTTGCATGCTCAGTTGTCAGCATTCAGGGATCTGAGGTGGGAAGCTGAAATTCTCCTGAAAACTAACAGCTAGGATATGCCTAAGATATTAGGGAGTGAATTAGGAAACACATTGTGGTGTACAAAACGAATCAAAGTGGCCCTTCAATGCCGGTCAAAGGCCGTTTCTTGCCCTCCCTCATTTAATCAAACATGTGTGGTGCCTTTCTGCTCGGTTTAACATTCACTTCCTTTGAATGCCATTAACATCTGTCCTTGCACAGCGCCTTTTTCCACAAAATGTCAAAGATGAGCTATTGTACAATGTATCTCCCACTAAATCAATGCATGCTGCACTTAATGCCATAGACTTGTTTGGTTTCTGTGTAATATCAAAAGAGCATTTCAGTAATTTCACTGAGATAACATATTAGTATTTTACAGCAACAATAAACAGTGTGCATTTTAAATTACTAAAGCTAATGCCAAACACAATCAGCAAACACTTTACCCAACAACTCATGACATTACAAATATATTAACCTAATGATTAAATATGCCTGCCTGACTTATAATAGCAGAATTCAGAATATTAATATGCAAATGATATTTTAACAAAGTGTTCAAAAATAAGGTTATTTTAAATGCTAAATACAGATTATTGTTTTAATGTAAAACTTATTAGTAATTTTAAACAGGATTATTTTGCAGAAATACAGGACATATTATTTTCAATGATATACAAGATCAGTACACAGTAAAATGGATTACAATTTCTACACAGGAAAAAATTAATCTACCAGTTCCCTAAAAAGTCTCAAATCATTTTAGTGACACAGCTGGGTATCAAAATGAAGTTCAATTGACCTTGCATTATATTATGTTACAATCCTAATTTGTTGCTACTATTTCATTGACTGATGAATTTGCAGAAGTTAATATGCAACTGAGGTTAACACCATTAATTTCCGTTAAAAGAAAAAAATAACAAAAGCAGTGAAGCCAGCTTCGGAGAGCAAATTCTGAGACTGTCAATCATTGACTGCAATAAAGGAGGACTGCAGAGATAGCTGAGAAAAGTGTATGGCAAAATAATTCAACAGAAGTAATTTGACAGACTTACAGTTCAAAACTGCTGAGGTTTTAATTTCTAGACAACTGTAAGATAGTTTACAATATAATGCATGAGTATCATTATCTGTCACTGCATAACATTCATATTTATTATCTGACTGATTTTGCGTAAATGCTGTTCCTGGTGCTACCCTCTCATGACTTCTTTACTCTCAGTAAGTCACAGAGTAATAAAGGCCACCATGTCCACACCAACCATCAAGTCCAATCTATAGTAACCCAATTTATAAACACTTAGCCAGTATATTTGACCATAGAATACTTCCCAAGTTAAGAGCCCACCCAGATCATCTTAAATCCTGTGAGAGTACCTGCCTTCACCAACTTTTCAGGCAATGGGTTCTATATTTCAATCATAAGCTGGCCGAAAGATTTTTTTTCCATAGATCCCTTCTAACCCTTTTATAACTTCCCTTAAACCTATACCCTCTGCTATGGGGAATAGTATGAGGAATAGATAAGGGAAGGGAGGGAGGGAGGCAGGGATGGATGGATAGATGGTGTTTCCTACTATCGTTCATATCTCAATTTTGTACACCTCTATCATGTTCCCTTTCAGCTTTCTCTATTCCTGAGAAAACAAACCCAGCCTACTAGACGTGCCTCATAACTAAAATAGACCATTCTTAGCAACATTCTAATGAAGTTCTGTGTCCTTTCCAGTACAATCACGTCCATTTCAATTTTGTTGGTCCCAAATGGATGCATGCCAGGCCTATTTTGAAGCCTGTAACGACATCTCCCAGTCTGACTCCAAGTAGGCAACTTTCTACCTGGAACAGTCAATCGTCCTTACAAGGTATAACATGTTCCTTATTATTTAAGCAATGAAAACTGCCGCATTTCACTTCACATCCAGCCCTTCCAGCACTGTGCTTATATATTCCCAGACATTCTCTTTTCTTCTGAGCACATCCACAATATCCTGAAATGGGAGGGTAAGCAACCAGAGGTCCTGGTACATATTGGTACCAATGACATAGGTAGAAGGGTGGAGGTCTTGAAAGCAGAATACAGGGAATTAAGCTGGAAGCTCAGAAGCAGGACCTCAAAGGTAGTAATCTCGGGATTGTTGCCTGTGCCACGCAACAGTGAGTATAGGAATAGAATGAGGTGAGGCTTGTAGCAGGGGACAGGGATTCAGATTTTTGGATCATTGGGACCTCTTCTGGGGCAGGTATAACCTGTACAAAAAGGATGGGTTGCACTTGAATCCAAGGGAGACCAATATCCTGGCGGGAGGTTCGCTATTGCTATTGGGGAGGGTTTAAACTAGATTTGCAAGGGGTGGGAACCGAAGTGAACAGGCAGAGGATGTGGAGGTTGGAGCACAAGTAGAGACAGCTTGTAGGGAGTTTGTGAGGAAGGATAGGCAGATGTTAGAGCAAAGATGCACTCAGCCTGATAGCTTGAGGTGTGTCTATTGTAATGTAAGGAATATCATAAACAAGGCAGATGAACTTAGAGTGTGGATCAATACGTGGAACTGTGACGCTGTGGCCATTACAGAGACCTGGATGTCTCAGGAGCAGGAATGGCTGCTGAGTGTGCCAGGCTTTAGATGTTTCAAAAAGAACACAGAGGGAGGCAAAAGAAGTGGGGGTGTGGGGGAGCAGATAATTTGGGAAAAATTTAATTGGGGTAAGGGGAAATATGATGCTATTAGGCAGGAAGCATAAATTGGGAGCAGATGTTCTCAGGAAAATGCATGACAGAAATGTGGCAAATATTCAAGGAACATATGTATGGAGTTCTGCATAGGTAAGTTCCATCGAGGCAGGGAAAGGATGATAAGAGTTAAAGAACCATGGTGTACAAAGGATGTAGAAAATCTAGTTAAGAAGAAAAGAAAAGCTTACGAAAGGTTCATGAAACTAGGTACTGTTGGAGCTCTAGAAAATTACAAGGTTGCTAGGAAGGAGCTTAAGAATGGAATTAGAAGCTCCAGAAGGGGCCATGAGAAGGCCTTGGTGAGCAGGATTAAGGAAAACCCCAAGGCACTCTACAAGAATGTGAAGAGCAAGAGGATGAACCATGTGAGAATCGGACCAAACATGTGCATGGAGTCAGACAGAGGTAGCGGAGGTACTTAATGAATACTTTGCTTCAGTATTCACCACGGTAAAGGACCTTGGCAATTGTGGGAATGACATACAGGGGACTGAAACACTTGAGCATATACACATTAGGAAAGAGGTTGTGCTGGAGCTTTTGAAAAGCATTAAGTTAGATAAGTCACCAGGACTGGATGAGATATACCCCAGGCTACTGTGAGAAGTAAGGGAGGAGATTGCTGAACCTCTGGTGATGATCTTTGCATCATCGATAGGGACAGGAGAAGTACCAGAGGATTGCAGGGTTGCAAATGTTGTTCACTTGTTCAAGAAAGGGAGTAGAGATAACCCAGGAAATTACAGACCAGTGAGTGTGACTTCAGTGGTGGGCAGCTGTTGGAGAAGATCCTGAGAGGCAGGATTTATGAGCATTTAGAAAGATATGTGATTAGGGACAGTCAGCATGGGTTTGGCAAGGGCAGGTCATGCCTTACGAGCCTGAATGAATTCTTTGAGGATGTAACAAAGCACATTGATGAGGGTAGAACAGTGGATGTAGTGTATATGGATTTCATTAAAGCATTTTGTAAGGTTCCCAATGCAAGGCTCCTTCAGAAAGTAAGGAGGCATGGGATCCAAGGAGACCTTGCTTTGAGGATTCAGAATTGGCTTGCCCAGAAGGCAAAGGGTGGCTGCAGATGTTTCCTATTCTGCATGGAGGTTGGTGACCAGTGGTGTTCTGCAGAGATCTGTTTTGCAACCCCTCCTCTTTGTGATTTTTATAATTGACCTGGATGAAGAAGTAGAAAGGTGGGTTAGTAAGTTTACTAATAACACAAAGGTTGGGGGTGTTTTGGATAGTCTGCAGGGTTGCAAGACATTATAGCAGGACATTATTAGGATGCAGAAATGGGCTGAGAAGTGGCAGATGGACTTCAACCCAGATAAGTGTGAAGTGGTTCATTTTGGTAGGTCCAATTTGAAGACATAATATTAATGGTAAGACTCTTGGCAGTATGGAGGATCTGAGAGATCTTGGGGTCCGTGTCGATAGGACACTCAAAGCTGCTGCGCAAGCTGACAGTGTTGTTAAGAAGGTACATGGTGTGTTGGTTGAGTTCAAGAGTCGTGAGGTACTGTTACAGCTATATAAAACTCTGGTCAGACCCCACTTGGTGTACTGTGTTCAGTTCTGGTCACCTCACTACAGGAAGGATGTGGATACTATAGAGAGAGTGCAGAGGAGATTTACAAGGATGTTGCCTGGATTGGAGGGTGTACCTTATGAGAATAGGTTGAATGTACTTGGCCTTTTCTCCTTGGAGCAACGGAGGATGAGAGGTGATCTGATAAAGGTGTATAAGATAATGAGGGGCATTGACCGTGAGGATAGCCAGAGGCCTTTTTCCCAAGGCTGAAATGGCTAACACAAGGGGGCATAGTTTTAAGGTGCTTGGAAATAGGTACAGAGGGGATGTCAGGGGTAAGGTTTTCACACAGAGAGTGGTGGGTGCATGGAATGCACTGCTAGCAGTGGTGGTGGAAGCAGATACAATAGGGTCTTTTAAGAGCCTCTTAGATAGGTACATGGAGCTTAGAAAAGTAGAGGGCTATGCAGTAGGGAAATTCTAGGCAGTCTCTAGAGTAGGTTACATGGTTGGCACAATATTGTGGGCCAAAGGACTTGTAATGTGCTGTTAATTTCAATGTTCTATGTTCCCCTCTCCTAGTGGGACATCATCATCATTATGTGCTCCATCGTATGACGTGGGCAATCAGTCTTTCCATGACCATGGTTGTTCTTGACAAACTTTTCTACAGAAGTGGTTTGCCATTGCCTTCTTTTGGATGCCTTCTTTTGTACAGTGTTTTTATGAGATGGGTGACCCCAGCCATTATCAATACTCTTCAGAAATTGTCTGCCTGGCATCAGTGGTTGCCTAATCAAGACTTGTGATATGCAGCAGCTGCTCATAAAACTATCCACCAGCCGCTTCCATAGTTTCACGTGACCCTGTTTGGGGGGCTAAGAAGGTGTTACACCTTGCCCAAGGATGACCTGCAGGCTAGCAGAGGGAAGGAGCACCTTTGGGTAGAAAATATAAAAGCCTGAACACACATACCACCAGATTCAAGGACTGCTTCTACTAACCTTCTTCATTCACTTAAAACTACTGAATGACTCCCTAGTATGATAATAGAATCTTGACCTCACAATAAAACTTGTTATGATCTTCTACCTTATTGTCTACCTGCACTGCAATTTCCCTCTAGCTGTTACATTTCATTCTGCATTGTTATTATTTTACTTTGTAGTATCTCAGTACACTGTGTAGCTGATTAATCTGTATGAACGTATGCAAAGCAAGGTTTTCACTGTGACAATAATAACACAATTCCAATTCCCTTCTTTCCTTCCTCTTCCTTCCCAATTAGGAGATGCTCTTACTTCAACTGAGTTCATCCTGATGGCATGCGCAGTGTACCTGCTGAATCAATTTTCTCTGGATCGTAGTTCAGCAGAGCTGCTACCTCAGTTAAAGGAAACCAAATTTGACCCTGACCTCCTGTGGTGTCCGTGAAGAGTGTGCACGTTCATGCTGTGATCCCGAGGGCCTTTCCAGCTACTCCAGTTCCCTTCTACATCCAAATGACATGCAAATTACTATGTAAATTGGTTACTGCAAACTGCAGATTTTACCACTCAACTACACATCAGAGTGGGTGGGGTGAATGAGATGGAATTGCTGTTGGGCTACAGAAAACAGCTGACGGACAATATGTTCAAAGTTCAAAGGTTCAAAGTAAATTTATCATTAATGTACATATATAGATGTCACCACATGCATACTACCATCAGATTAATTTTCTTGCAGGCATTCAGAGTAGAACAATGAAACACAATAGAATCAATGAAAAACTACGCACAGAGACTGACAGCCAATGTGCAAGAGAAGACAAACCATGCAAAAAAATTGAATAAGTAGGTAAGTAACACTGAGAACACAAGTTGTAGAGTCCTTGAAAGTGAGTCTATAGGTTGTGCAATCAGTGTTGACGTGAGTGAAGTTATCCATGTTGGCTCAGGAGCCTGATGGTTGAAGGATAATAGCTGTTCCTGAACCTGGAAATAAACATAAGAAATTGGAGCAGGAGTCGGCCATTTGGCCTGTTGAGTTTGTTCTGCCATTTAATAAGATCATGGCTAACCTAGCTGTGGACTCATCTTACCTGCCTTTTCATCAAAAATCCTTAATTCCCACTATGCAAAAATCTATCTGTGTCTTAAATATATTTGATGAGTTAGCCTCTACTGCTACCCTGGGCAGAGAATTCTATAGATTCACTACTCTCTGGCAAAACCAGTTTCTCCACATCCTCATTCTAAATCTATTCCACCAAATCTTGAGGCTCTGTCCCCTAATTTTAGTCTCACTTACCAGTGGAAACAACTTTCCTGACTCCATCTTATCTATCCCTTTCATTTTTTTATATACTTCTATAACATTCCTCTTATTCTTCTGAATTCCAGTGAGTATAGTCCCAGGCGATTCAAGTTCTCCTCATCGGCTAACCCCCTCATCTCCAGATTCAACCTGGTGAATCACCTTGGCACCACCTCCAATGCCAGTATATCATTCTTCAAGTAAGAAAACCAGAACAGCACACAGTACACCAAGTACAGCTTTACCAGTACCCGAGGTGTGGTTTGCAGTGTAACCTTCCCACCGTTAAATTTAATTTCTCTGGCAATGAATGCTAACATTTTATTTTCCTTCTTGATAATCTGATGTACATGCAAACCAAATTTTTGCTATTCATGCACCAGCACTCCAAGCGACAAGTGAGGTTTATTGCCATTTGAGTACATACAAGTATATAGTATATATAATGCATATAGAATTGAGACAATGTTTCTTTGAACCAGGGTATAAAACACATAATGCACGTAACAGAAGATAACTTAAGGTGGTAAGGATAAAATCTACAGATGAATTCACATAAAATAACAAACTAAACTACATTGATATTAAATATTATGAGGTACAGAACAGATTAAGCAGGGACACTTCGAATACGATGGGGCCAGGAGTTCAGAAGCCTAATGACCTGGAGGCAGAAATGGTTTCTCATCCTGACCATTCTTGCTTTTATATTTTAAAGTTTCCTGCCAATGGTAGAAAGTCAAAGAGGATGCTGGATGAATAGGTGGGACCCTCAATAATACTTCAGGGCCCTGCATATGCCCTGATAAATGACCCTGATGGATAGTAGGGGGACCCCTACGATCCTCTCAGCTGTTCTCACAGTCCTTTGTAGGGACTTCAGGTCCGATACTTGACTGCTCCCATACCAGATGGAGAGGCAACTTGTCAGGATGCTCTCTGTGGTATTCCTGTAAAACGCAGTTTAGGGAGTGGGAGCCTTGCTTATCTTAAACTTCTTAGGAAGTGAAGGTGCTGCTGTGCCTTCTTGTTCAGAGAGATGATATTAAGGGACCAAGTGAGGTATGTGATGTGAACTCCCAGGAGCTTGGTGCACTTAACTCTTTCTACTGAGGAGCCACATATTCGCAGAGGTGGGTCCGCACCTTCCTGAAGTCAATGATTTCCTTAGACTTCTCCATGTTCAGGCTTAGGTTCTTCTTCTAATACCAATCTACCAGCCGATCCACTTCCTCTCTGTACTTCGGCTCACCATCGTTCTTGATAATTGTTGTGTCATTTGCAAATTTGATAACATGGTTTGAGCTGGGTCCTGTGATACAGTCATGCGCAAATGTAAGTTCCACCGCACAACAGCAGGCTGCAATCCTTCACCATTTAAACAATCTTCAGATCTTTTTTCCTTCCAAAGAGGAGGACCTCGATGTATTAGGTTCTCTTGTTGGTGTGACCATCCCAGTAAAATTCTTATCTATGATGTTCTCAGAATATCAGATGAACTTGAGTATATCCAGCTCCAGTTCCTCAAGCCAGTCTGTCAGGAGCCACACTTCCCACGGTCATCAAGGAGACTGTGAGGACATCTGACTTCTCACATCTTTCAGGAGGAGGAGCATTCCTAACTGCCATCCTGCTGCACTGAGTAAAATGCAAAGGATGAATAAGAAATTACTATAATAATTTAAAGCAAAGATTGATAGTTCTTGATTGGTACGGTTAAATGCTGTGGAGAGAAGGTGGGAGAATGGGGCTGAAAAAAGAATCAGCCATGACTGAATGCCAGAGAAACTCAATGGGCCAGATAGTCCAATTCTGCTCCTATATTTTATCGTCTTCCTATCTGTAGATCTGTTCTCTCTGGGACTCTTGGTCCACCATCCTTCAGTACTTACCCTGCAACTCAGAATCAGAATCATGTTTTACATCACTGACATAAGTGGTGAAATTTGTTGCTTTCTGACAGCAGTATAAATAAATAGAGCAAAAGCAGGAAAGCGAGGTAGTGTTCATGGACTGTTCACCTGCCCCTACAACTCCTCTCTCACTACCATCCAAGAACCAAAGCATCTCTTCAGCAGCACCTCTTTCAGACTTGCATGCAGGCCAGTGTTCATGATCTGCCCTCTTCCACATAAGTGAAATTTGGGTCTGAAGGCTCCTGTATTTTCTTCCCAATGCCAGCAGAGAGTAGAGAATATGGTCTGGCTGGTGGGGGTGGAAATTTGTGATAATGTACTCAGTTGGCCAAAGGGACTTACTCTCTTTTATGACTCGATTACTCTCATTTGGATATCATGTACTACATACAAATGAATCACATCAGTCTTACTCTAATCTTACACCCTCGACAAAATTTGCCCAAGGTATGGACATGCTGCTGAAAACAAAAAAGACACAAGCTGTCTAGACACATGGGGGAAAACTTCTTTCATTATTGAAACAGTTTGTTTTTCAACCACTAATACTCACAAAAAGAACAGAAATACAAGTGCCCAATAAATATGCTCAATAACTTCACTACATCTTTGCATCTGCCTTCACTGTGGAAGACACGAGCAGTGTGCCAGAGGTCCATGAGTGTCAGGGAATAGGAGTAAGTGCCATTGCTATTACAAAGGAAGAAGTGCTAGGCAAACTGGCATGGTCCCAGAAGACTGGAAAATTGCAAATGTCACTCCACTCTTCAAGAAGAGAGGAAGGCAAAAGAAAGGAAATTATGGACCAGTTAGGCTAACCTCAATGGTTGGCTAAAGTCTATTATAAAGGATGAGGTTTCAGGGTACTTGGAAACAAATGATAAAATAAGTCAAGAGTCAGCATGGTTTCTGTAAAGGGAAATCTTGCCTAACAAATCTGTTAGAATTCTTTGAGGAAGTAACCAACAGGGTGGACAAAGGAGAGGCAAAGGATGTCAACATCAGAATGCATTTCATAAGGTGTCACATACGAGGTTGCTTAACATAATAAAATCCTATGGTGTTCCAGTAAAGATACTGGCACATAGATAGAGGAATGGCTGACAGGCAGAAGGCAGTGAGTGGGGATAAAGGGGGCCTTCTCTGATTGGCCGTCTGTGAGAGTGGTGTTTCTCAGGTGTAGCTATTGGGACCACTACTTTTCGTATTGTTTGTCAATAATTTAGATAATGGAATTGATGGCTTTGTGACAAAGTTTGCAGATAATACAAAGGTGGAGGGGTAGGAAGCGCTGAAGAAGCAATGCAATTGCATCAGGATTTAGACAAATTGGAAGAATGGGCAAAAAAGTGCTAGATGGAATACAGTGTTGGGAAATGTATGATAATGCATTTTGGTAAAAGGAACAATAGTGCAGACTATTATCTAAATGAGGAGAAAATTCAAACATCAGAGGTGCAGAAGGACTTAGAAGTCCTTGTACAAGACTCATAGAAGGTTAATTTGCAGGTTGAGTCTGTGGTGACAAATGCAATGTTGGCATTTATTTCAAAGGGAATAGAATATAAAAGCAAGGAGATGATGCTGAGGCTTTTTAAGACACTAGTCAGGCTGCACTTGAGTATTGTCAACAGTTTGGGGGCCCTGTATCTCAGAAAGGATGTGTTGTCATTGGAGAGAGTCCAAAGGAGGATCACAAGGATGATTCCGGGAAGAAGGGGTTAGCATATGGGGAGCTTTTGACAGCTTTTGGCCTGTACTCTCAGGAATTTTGAAGAATGCGGGGGGTAGGGGAATCTCATTGAAATGTTGAAACGACTAGATAAGGTGGATGTGGAGAGGATGTTTCCTATGGTGGGAGTATCCAGAGCCTCAAAACTGAAGGGCAAGGCAACCTTTTAGAACAGAGATAAAGAGGAATTTTTTTTTAGCCAGAGAGTAGTGAATCTGTGGAATCCTCTGCTACACACTGCAGTGAAGGCCATGTCCATGGGTATATGTAAAGCGAAATTGATAGTTTCCTGATTGATCATGGCATCGAAGGAGGCAGAGTGGGAGATTGGGATCTGCGATCAGCCATGATGAAATGGTGGAGCAGACTTGATTGGATAAATGGCCTAATTCTGCTCCTATGTCTTATGGTCTACATCAGAATTTTAATTTACTTTCTTACTCATGGTGAAAGGATTCACAAATAACTGTTTCTTCTGCAAGGAGTACAGAATTTACACTTGAATTGGAAAGGAAGTGGCACACTTGTGAGCAACATGGTTTTTCCATAGTCCTATCCCATACTTAATTTCCAAACGTAGTATTTAACAATGAAATACAACGGAAGTCGATATTTTGCTTTGCATGCATCAACCACGCAGATGGTTTGATCTTTGAAGTGAACTTTAAACGAAACCATTGAACCACTGAACTGCTAAATTATGTCCAAGGCTATGCTCAGGAAAATTTTATACTAAGCTAATTAGTAGCTACAAACTAATTCATTGCTCAATATGATTTTGTCAACTCTGTGAAGAATTACCTCACTGCATATATAGAAACATATACAGAATAGACAGCGAAGATATATGGGATAGATAGAAATAACTGCAAATAAAGGAACACACTATATAATTAAAAGATTTTATAATTCCTCAAAACCTTTTTATTTTATGTTCTTACATATACAGTTATTAAAGAGACAAGTGAAAGAAACCGCACCTTAAGTATATTCTCCTACCAGTAGTGGTACTGCAGCTTCAGCTGTGAACTCATTCAGACCATATTTCATTCATAGTTTGTCAGAAAATAAAACAACCCATCTCTGCATGCAGCATGACCTAAACAACATTGAGGCATGGGCTGAGACGTGATCGCCAAATAAAAATCTTACCACTCGCCCTTGATATGCAATGGTAACAGATTCCCCATTGTCAACATCATTGGGATCATCTTTGACCAGAATCTCAAGCAGACCAGTCCTAAAGAAATAGTGCATTCAGAGGCAAAGTACCCTGTATCAAAATCACCCAACTAATGAGATCTGAAAGTCATTCCATCATCTACAAGACACAATGATGAAAATTCCTCTGCCTTCCTGAATGACCAATAGCAAACAAGAGAAAATCTGCTGATGCTGGAAATCCAAGCAACACACATAAAATGCTGGTGGAATTCAGCAGGCAGGCAGCAACTATGGAAAAGAGTAAACAGTTGACATTTTGGGCTGAGACCCTTCATGAGGACTGGAGAAAAAAGATGAGTCCAGAAGACCAACAGCAAGAAGGACAAAGCCTTTCTTCAGAACTGGCACAGTACACATTAACCTATATATCATTCTCTCCACCACCAGCACACAAAGACTGCAGGTGAGACCATCTACAAAATGCAATGGTGTTATGTACCTATGCCACTCAAACAACACACTTAAGCTCACAATCCTGGCCACCCACGGCAAGGCTTACAGGCACTTAGGAATACCATCCACTTAGCTGCAAATCTATGGAGTTCTACTTCTTTTAATATATACGAGAGATTCTGCAGATCTTGGAAATCCAGAGAAATACACACTAAATGATAGAGGAACTCAGCAGGCCATTCAGCATCTATGGAGAGGAATAAACAGTCAACATTTTAGGCCTCAGCCCAAAATGTCAAATGCTTATTTCGCTCCAGTTTGAGTTTGTTATTCCTTTCACTGTTTTGCTTTCTTTGTCCTTTTCACAAATGTTCATTATATATTCATTTCTGATGATCTGGAAAACAAAATCAGCCATGAGTAAGTGACAAGAAACCTTTCACCTAAAGAATTCCTCCAACCCTGAACTCCGACTGCAATGCTCTTGGATATATCAGAAGCATCACCAAGTTTATGTTTAAAAAAAACGTAAATCAAAACTGATTCAAGACATGAACTCTCCAATACTTAGACAATAAAATATAGCAGTAGAATTAGACTATTTGGGCCATTGAGTCTGCTCCACCATTTCATCATGGTTGATCCGATTTTCCTCTCAGCCCCAATCTCCTGCTTTCTGTCTGTATCCCTTCATACCCTGACCAATCAGAAAGCTGTCAACCTCTGCCTTAAACACATGTAAAGACTTGCCTCCACAGCTGCCTGTGGCAAAGAATTCCACAGATTCACCATGCTCTGGCTAAAGAAGGTCTCATCATCTCCATTCTAAAAGGATGCCCCTCTATTCTAATCTCCCACCACAGGAAACATCCTCTCCACATCCACTCTATCAAGGCCTTTCACCATTCAACAGGGTTCAATGAGGACACCACCATTCAGAAGAATTCTAGTAAATACAGGCCTAGAGCCATCAAATGTTCTTCTTATGACAAGCCATTCAATCCTGGAATCTTTCTCGTGAATCTCCTCTGAACCTTCTCCAGCTCCTTTCTGAGATAAGAGGTCCAAAACTGCTCAGAATACTCCAAGTGAGGCCTCACTAGTGCTTTTATAATGTCTCAATATTCTCAACATATAATGGATGTCATGAAGTGCGTTTGAGGTGGAAACAATGGCTCAGACTATAATAGGAGACTTTGCAGAAATTTCAAACAAAACTATGGGAATACAAAATGTTATATTCCGTCCTATGACTTTCAAACAAGTACAATAAGAACAGTAAAACATGAAAACACCCTACAGGTCACTCTGCACCTGTGTGGGGAAAAATCCAAGACTATCACTTCAGGTCTGAGATTCTCTGTGAGAACTGGGAAGGAGACCAAACCAGTGTTTAACTTTCCAGAAGAGTGGGGAGATAGCTCTGAAAATAAAACTGAGGGAACTACAGGAAAAAACTGTAAAGAAGGTCACCTGATGAACAGATACAGCCTGACTAGCTGAATGGAACACAAGACCGTAAGTCAGAGGAACAGAATTAGACCATTCAACCCATCAAGTCTGCTCTGACATTCCATCATGACTGATTTATTATTCCTCTTAACTCCATTCTCCTGCCTTCTCCCCATAACCTTTGACACCCTTACGCATCAAGAATCTTATCAACATCCACTTTAATATACCCAATGACTTGGCCTTCATAGCAATGAATTCCACAGATTCACCACCCTCTGGCTAAGACTACGTCCACACTACACCGGATAAATCCGTAACTGAAGCTTTTTCTCTTCATTTTTACCCACCGTCCACACTAAAACAGCGTTTTCATCCCCCGAAACCGGAGTTTTTCAGAAACGCTTCCCAGAGTGTGTATTTTTGAAAACGCCGATTCGGCAGATCAGTGCGGATGGGGTAACTGGAGAAATCTGAAAACGCTGTCAGACAGCAGCGCGCCATTTCATTGTTTTCCTGAACACAACCTAACAATTTCAGAGCAGATGGCAACGAGACTGACGCCAGAAGAGTTAGAAATGTACTCACCTAATACTTTGACCCATAACTTAATGAATAAATAAGTATACTCACTTTGCCCTGTTTTCTGTTCTTGCTCGTATGAAGGTGGTTTACCTATTTATGCAAGTACTTCTCTGACAATAGATGTGTAACAGCCTAATGAAACATTGTATGGAAATACAAGATAATACTGATGCAGACATGTTTTACACATTTAACAAGGGGCTTTATTAATGCAACAAAGTTAGTCAGTTTTTCAATGTTCGTTGTCAGCCGGGTCAATCTGTCCATGAACTCCCTATCGGTTGCCTCCATACGCTCCAGTATTTGTTTTTTTTTACTTTTAAGTTCTCCTGCGTAAGAGCCACAGCTGTCCGTCGTTTTAAGATTTTCTAGTCTGTAACTACACAAATGCACACTTTTACGGCAAGATTCAACACCAAGCATGTTGCTTGTTTTCGGTAGATGTGTCCTGCGCATGAGCAGTAGGAGGAGATTCGCCGAAATCTCCGTTTCAATGTGGACAGAGATACTTTTAAAAACGCATAGTGTGGATGCCTATCATTTTTACGTGGAACTGGCATTTTCAAAATTATCCGGTCTAGTGTGGATGTAGCCTAAAGGAATTCCTCTTCTCCATTCTCAATGGACATCCTTCTATTCTGAGGGTGTGCCTTCTGGTCCTAGTTTCCTTTACTATAGGAAACATCCTCTTCACAGCCATTCTATCCAAGCCTTTCAATATTCAGCAGGTTCCACTGAGATTCCTCTACATTCTTCTAAACTTCAGTGAGTACAGGCCCAGAGCCATCAAATGCTCATTAATATATTAACACTTTCTTTCCTGGAATCAAACTCGTGATCTTTCTCTAGATCCACTCCAATGGCAGCACAGACTTTCTTAGATATGAGGCCTAAAACTGCTCACAATACTGCAAGTGTATTTTGACCACACCTTATAAAAGCCTCAACATTACATTTTGCTTTACTTTAGATTTGCAGTGTCTGTATTTTTTATCCAAGCAAGTATTTTTGGTTCTTCCCATGGGTTTATAATTTTAGTACAACTAATAATTATTGTTATGATTTTGATTTCAACATCAGCTTTAATGACATTAGTTACTGCTGAAGATCAGGTTCAATACTCAACACTGAATTCTGTCTTATATGGCGTTACTATCTGAACTGCATCAAATCAATTACGGCTGATTGATTAGCGCAGTGAATCAATTGGGCCGCCACCACACACAGGGCTCTCTCTTTTCACGTGGGCTTTCATGCATCTCAGCAGCCCCGGCTCGTCGCTGCCATGCTGTGAGTTGACCGGTATTTACCGTTACTAACAGTAAAAAATTTAGTTATATTACTCCATTGTCCTTCTTATTCTTGCATACATAAAGAAACAGGCACATGTGTTTTAGGGCAGAAAAGAAACAAAATTAAAATCCTCTTGCATGTCTTGGGGAAAAAAACATCTAAAACTGCCAGACGACGTAGAAATACAAAATCATACTCATTCATGGCTGTTCCACATCACTTTCATGTGTTTGAGAGAGAATGCAGCAATATTTCTGTAAAAGTATCCTGACATTTTAAACACCTCTCTCTGTCATGTATGGATTCCTGTTTTACATTAAAATAAATTTTTGGATTCCCACTCAGATAAAGCTTTGTCACTCAATCATCCACCTGAAAATACAAAACGGCTGAAAACTGGACTCAGAGACGCATTTTCATCATTTCAGAATAATTACCAGATGCCAATTTAAGAATCAAAATAATTACAGGATGCTGGAAATCAGAAATGAAAACAGAAAATGCTGTAAACACTTGGTAGGTCAGCTGATTTAAAGAGAAACAGATACTCTTTCAGGTTCTGTTCTCTGTCAGAACTACAAAATGGAAAAAAAAACAAAGATTAAAGGTTAACTTTCTTTGCCACATGTACATTAAAACATAGTGAAATGTATTGCTTTGTGTCCATGACCAACACAGACCAAGGACTGTGCTAGGGATCAACCTGCAAGTATTGCCACGCTTTCGTCGCCAACAGAGCAGGCCTACAACTCACTAATCCTGGTTATGCAATGCTATTATAGCTCAGGGCTTTGGAATTCCAGCATCATCTGTTAGGAGACTCTACATCCTCCCCATGAAATGTGTGGGCTTCCTCCAGGTGCTCTGCCTTCCTTTCACATTCCAAAGACATTCTGCGTAGTGGGTCATAGCAAATTGTCTCGTTACTAGGCTCATGTTAAATCAGAAGTTGCAGCTCGAAGGGGCAGGAGGGCCTATTCTGCACTTTATTTTAATAAACAAATATATAACTGTGTGTCATTGGAATGTGAAAAGAAACTGGAGCACAAGGAGGAAACCCGTGCAGACACAGGAGAGAACGTACAAACTCCTTACAGAGAGCGGCAGTAAGTGAACTCTGACTGGTGATCACTGGTGCTGTGAAGCAATTACACTACCCTGCCACCCAGTTAAACAAGTCAGATTTCAATAGCGGGAGCTAACATCTCTGATAGGGTGAGGCCAAATGACAAAGTGGCAACTAGAACCATTATACAGTCAGCCCTCCTAATCCGCAGGGGATTGGTTCCGGGACCCCTCGCTGATACCAAAATTCGCAGATGCTCAAGTCCCTTATTCAACCTGTCTCAATCCGGTGGACTTTAAGACCCAGCGGAACCCCAGACCTCATTTAACCTGTCTCAGTGCGGTGGATACTAGGAGTGGGCGCCAGAGCTCTGAATGCGCAGTGTTTCTGTTCACAAAAATAATCATGATCACGACTGAAAATAAAGTGGAAATAATAAAGCCATCGCAAAGAGGTGAAACGCCATCGGTCATTGGGAAAGTGTTAGGCTATGTCGGTCAACAACCGGAAAAATTTTAAAGGATAAAGCGAGAAAGGCTCTGCCCTGATGAAAGCTACAATTATTATTAAGCAATGCAGTGGTTTAATTATTGGGTTTTGGGGTTTTGAGTTTTTGATTCTCCACAGCAACCCAGCATGGTGGAGAGCGCGCTTGGGAGAGATCTGTCCCGAGTCCCGAGAACTTCCGTTCCTGAGCCCGGCGCTGAAACATACGTTCTTAAGTGTTTTATATGCATATAAAGTTAAAATATATACTAAGACAAACGTCTGACTAAATGACGCTAAATAATACCGGATGTACCTGTTCCGACTTACTTAGTAAGAGAACTTCCAATTTTTTTCAATCTCGATGCAGGATAACCCACGCACATCCTCCGGTATACTTTATATCATCTCTAGATTACTTATAATACCTAATACAATATAAATGATATATAAAATGGCTGATATACTGCATTGTTTAGGGAATAATGACAAGGAAAAAAGTCTGTAGACGTTCGAACAACAAGTGCTGGAAGACCACTTCTGGGTTTTCGCAATTCGCGCATGCGGAATCCGCGGATAAGGAGGGCCAACTGTACTTTCTATGTGCATGCTTTGTCCATTAACACACAATTTCTCCTTATATTGAACTACTTCTCCTTTGACTCCACTCAATTCTTCCAGTTCAAAGACATGGCTATGGGTACTAGCATGGCTCCAAAATACACATATCTTTTGTGGGCCAGGCTTCACTCAGCCCTATTCAAGCCACTGCCTCAATACTATTTTCCAGAACCTTGACTTGGACCTGCTGCAATTTGCCTACTGCCACAATAGATCTACAGCAATCACACTGGCTCTCCACTAGGCCTTGGATCACCTGAAAAGCAGCAATAAACTACGTCTGACTGCTGTTTATTAATTACAGCTCAGCATTCAACACCATCATCCTCTCAGTACTTATCAACAAGCTCCAAAACCTGGTCCCCTGTACCTCCTTCTGCCACTTGATCCCTGACTTCCTCACTGGGAAACCACAGTCAATCTGGATTGGAAATGATATATCCTCCTTTGCTGACAATCAATGCAGGTGCACCTCAGGGCTGCATGTTTAGCCCACTGCTCTACTCTCTCTACACCCATGACTGTGTGGCCAGGAACAGCTCAAATGTCTTGATTTCCCATTTTGGTATATGCTTGATCTTTGCTTTTCTTTGTCTTCGTAGTCATCAGATCTCCCAACCTCACTTCACATTCTCAATCACTGCTCCAGAAGATCAGGCGTGCTTTACCCATCAGCACCTCCCGCGCCCCATGATCAGTCCAGGAGTCAATGAAAGTAGTGCAATTTTATTTTACCTGATTCACCAAATTCTGAAATATTCACTTTGGCTGGGAGAATTGTAATTCAAGTTATCAACTTGGATCATTATTACTAGAATGCACTACAAGCATTTTTAATAAAGTATGCAGACTCAGTTGATACTTAAAATGCCAGCTCAAAACCTATCTATGTAAATTTACATTTAACTAACATAATTTTGCCTTTTATTTTTATAGTTGCATTTTATCCCATTATAAAACACTTCGAGCTATGTAATTTGTGTAAAAAGTGCACGATTATTATTATTAAATCTTGTATCAATAATAAAGAAAATCACAGACAAAATATAGAGGAAAATTTACAAGGATGTTGCCAGGTCTGGAGGACCTGTATAACAAGGAAGGATTTGATAGAGGCATACAAAATTATGTGGGGTATAGATGAGGTGAAATACAAGCAGGCTTTTTCCACTGTTGTGTGGGACCACAATCAGAAGTCATGGGTTAAGTGTGAAAGGTGAAAACTTTAAGAAGAATTTGAGGGGAATCTTCTTCACTCAGAGGGTCATGACAGTGTGAAATAAACTGCCAGCGCAAGTGGTGCATGCAAGCTCAATTTCACCATTTAAGAGAAGTTTGGATATGTAGATACGTGGGTGATAGTGTTACGGAGGGCTATGGTCCCAGTGGAGGTCAATAGCAGAAGGCAGTTTAAATGGTTCAGCATGGACTAGATGGGGCAAAGGACTTATTTCTGTGCTGTACTTTCCTACTCTATGATAGCATAAATGCCAAAAACCCCGAAACAAGATATTGATATTTAGAATGAGACTGCCAGATCATACAACTGAAATAAAAGAGCAAAGATTTGTAAAAATTGTTAATTTTTCCATTTTCTTTATAAATATAAATCCATTATACTTCACTCAAAACCATCCCTCTGTGATGACACTGCAAAACATCAGCAAGACGAAAAATCTCAAGTTCTATAGCTAATGGAGTAACCTTAGATTTATGCAGATGAAGTTCCTCTCAATGCACTCTCCATTTCTAATTTAAAGAGAACTTTCCAAGACGTAATTTTAAAATTTTACTTAAAATGTCCAAAATTTACAAGAACCATTTCCAGCAAGTTTCAGCTGATACATAATTCCCAGGCGTTTATTTTCAATTTATTATATTAGAACAAATCCTTTTTAGAAAAGATGCTCAACATCTAACAGTGCTATTAAAATATAAATATGGATTATGTGCCTTGAGCAGTTCATAAATTATTCTGTGTCATCTAAGATACAATGCATTTATTCTGACTGCAGTAATCTGGCAGACAATAGAAATCTCTGCTGTTACATTCCTTTCACATATTATGATACCGACTTTAACAAATCACCAGAATCACTCTGGGTTACAAGCAAAGGCAACAGGAAGTACAGTACTTGTCTTTTAATTCGTTACAGTGCCCAAAGGGGTGTAATATTATTTAAATAACAGAGAACATTGCAGTAGCATCTAAACATTACTTTCTGAAATATTTCATTTTAAAAATAATGCATTAACTTACTGTTCATGTGCGATGAAATTAACTCCTTTTACATTGTAAGTGCCCACAGGCTTAAATATGCTATCCATTGCACAAGTAAAATTGCTTTTTTGAAATGATGCACTGTATGAGACACAGTGCAAAAGACATCCTTATTTCAGAACTCCAGGTTTTATTTTAAAACTATAAAGGAGTTATTTTTTGTATAAAAAGCTAGGCCCTAATGTTATTACATAAAAATGGGAAGTAGAGTTCAACAGCCTGAGGGTCAGCAATCATTCTAATGCACACACATCTGCGTGCCCTGATGGGCGGCTATATCCTGCCCATGTAAGCCTTTATTTCATCTTTTTTATGCTTCATGGTTTTTATGGATGATTAAAAATGTGAAAATTAGTAATTACATGGACATTTCACTGGTTTTATGGTGCAACTACAATTTCAGCTAGGTAAACATTTCAATGATGAATTAACTCAGAAGCCTCTTAAAGTGCAAGAATGAATCTACAGAGATTTAAGTCTCAGTGTTGCTTCATACCTCATTCTGTTTCATACTAAGAATGCAATTATTTTAAAAGGTTAACACTGAATGTAACAAATTTCTGTGTCATCGTAGATCGTACGTTTTCATTAAAAATAAAGATAGACTACAAATCCGAATGTAAAGGAGGCACTGCCTTAAGATGACAATGTCTGTCAATAAAACCAACTGCTTTTTCCTTTCCATAGATGCTGCCTGACCCACTGAGTTCCTCCAGCATTTTCTGGGTGTTACTTAAATAAATGTAGAAATTGTAAACATCCTGAAAATTAAGCTTTAGGTCAGCAGCTGCCAAAATGGGGTCCAGGAACCCTTCGGTTAATGGTAGGGGCCCATGGCATAAAAAAGGCTGGGAACACCTGCTTTAGGTACTGGCTTAAGCAAATGGTTAATTTATGGAAAAATGGGACAAGAGCAATAGATGAAAACTGCAACTTTTGCTATCAGATTTCAAAACAAGTAATTAGTTTACGTGGAACCCCACTGACATGTTCAAGTCTCTAAACCAAGTTACGAAGAAACCCATTGTTTTCTTCTGCATGAAATGGTAAGCACACCAGCTTCCAATTACCTTAACGCAGAAGTGTAGAGATGACCTTTATATGTACAGAGCACTGCCATAGATCATCAATATATCCACATTTTCTATTATTTGTGTAAGTAGTTGGGATCCATTTGTAGTGTTACCTGCAATCTCAGTGACATGTTTAGTAATGCCAGTTCATGCTTTTGAATCGGGTTTAACCAGCATCCTGGGGTCCTGCAGTCATTAGACGCAGGACAGAAGGCAGCCAATTAGCCCCTTAAACTACTGCATCTTTCAACAAAATCATGGTTTATGTAACTCTGGGCTCAACATCACTTTCCCAGTCCTTCCCCATACGCCTTGACTCCTTGTAGTTCAAACATCTGTCAATATCCAACACATATATTCAATGACTTACCACAGCATGCTGCAGTAGAGATTTCCAAAGGTTACGATGCTCTGAGAAGAAAATCCGTCTCATTAAGTGGTTTCTTTTTCCAGAAAAAAAAGCTTCTAATTGGTACAGTCTGCAAATCTCTAAATATAATCTTCCTCAGCTTTCTATTACTGTTTTAAAACCAACACAAAGAAGAGCTTTCAACATTGCTTCCATTCCTATTTAAGCAAACCACCAGATCAACTTAGAACTTACATATACAAGGTACAGGAAGCACATAGCTTTCCTATTATTTTTTTTACTACATTTGTATTGAATTTTCTATATCGTGGTTGCACAAGTTGCAGTGTTAAGAAGGCAACTCATTATTGTGCTTCAGTTTTCATAATACATTTATGTTACACATCCTAAAAATGGATTCTTTCCTCAACATTTGATTATTGTAGTTTAATTATTGTCTGGCTCAGCATTTTATGCAGTAATTTTCATAAGAAGATCATATCTTATTTGTTCTCAAATGCTGCGCCACAAGCCTTTAATTTGCTTCCACAAAATCCTAACTATTAGAATACATAATACAAATATTTAGTCATTGTTTGTTTTAAAAGTTCAACGCATTTCACAGCAAGGGTGAACGAAATCTATTTGTCTTACATGCCACTGCACTTACAAGTATGCATTACTTGGTTAAGGATCAGAATCAAAGCACAAAAAGGGGTAACATATACCATTAAAGAGGAAATCGATATGGAACTATAATAGCCATCTATTTCATATCACCTTTACACAGTTTAAGATATCAAAGACATTCAATCCTTCTTCACAAAATTGAAAATTAAAATATTACCCAATAATAATTCAACTTCTGAATTGTATGAATCATTAATTGAATTAGTTGTTTTCTTTCTTTAAACATTTACTGCAGATAGATAAATCAGAAAGTAAATAAGAGCATCCCTGT